>NC_141042.1:24345000-24520000 GCF_052040795.2 Danio rerio | reverse complement strand
AGACCGTTCATATTACAACCACCAAACTAACAACAAACCTCCAAACTGGTCTGACTCGGGTTGCTATATCTTTTCCATTTGATCTGACTTACAGTTTTCCGAAAACTGACCCGGAAAATCAGAAAACTCCCATTGACTTAACATTTGACCAAACTAGGACCTCATAACTTACTTATCTTAACATCTTAACAACTGTCCCATAGACTTCCATTGTAAAAAAAACTGCCATTGACTTTACATTGGACATACTGACAACATATTAATCCATACTAACAATATAGTAATCCATACTAGCAACATGCTAATTCATACTAAATTTATGCTAACAACATGCTAATTTATGCTAGAAACATGCTAGCAAAATGCTAATTCATACTATAACCAGGCCATTTATGTTAGCAACTGCCTACTAACCACTCAAAACATCATAGAAACCGCTTGGCAACACCTTAGCAACCACTCAGAAGACCCTAGCAACCACCTAGCAAAACCTTAGCAATGACCTAAACACCTTAGCAACCGCCTAGCAACCACTTATCAAACAATCAGAACACCTTAGCAACCGCATAGCAATGCCTTAGCAACCACTCAGTACATGCTAGCAACCACCTTAGCAACCACTCAAAACACCCTAGCAACCACCTAGCAGCAACCTAGAACACCCTAGCAATGCTTTAGCGACCACTCAGAACAACCTAGCAACCGCCTAGCAATGACTTAGCAACCACTCAGTGGTCTGCTGAGCAACCACACAGAATATCCTAGCAACACCTTAACAGCTACCTAGAACACCCAAGCAATGGCTTAGCAACTGTCAAACAACCACTCAGAACAACCAAGCAACTGCCTGGAAATGTATTAAACAGTCAAAGCACCCTAGCAATGCCCTAGCAACCACTCAAAACATCCTAGCAACCGCCTACCAACACCTTAGCAATGACTCAAAACACCCTAGCAACACATTAGCAACCACTCAGAATACCCTAGCAACCACCTAGCAAGAATTATGCCAATCCATACTAGAAACCTGCTAACCTACAAGTAGTTATCTATCTATACCTACTGTTTCAAACTTCATAAAAACTACATCAATTGTTTAATCTTTTAAACTACTTCAAACTTTTAGATGTGACTTTCTCAAGCCACCATAAAGTTTGTCTACAAACTTTACTTTTGTAGTGTACAAATGTCATCAAATTTAAAATCTAATATCACCAAATACAGCTCAAAAAATGATTACAGGACTGTTCTGTAATCGAGTTTTGGTGCCAATGTTATAAGTCAATTGCATGTCGTCCTGACATCAAGGTAGTTTATATTGATTGTAGAGATACAAAATCTAATGTAAACTTAGAGTTGAACCTTTTAGATGAATAAAACCTTTCTTGTATAATAATCAGACCCATTAGTTTTTTTTTTTTTTTTTTTGCAAATGCTGAATTGAGCATTTGATATGCTTCGACTGCAAAAGAAAGTGTGAACAAACATCTAACAACTAGTGCAATGGAGCAGACAGAAAAGCATACAGCTTACAATGATGGAGACTGGTTCAAGGATGATAGCCGCTGGACACAACCGAATTGAAGGACATTATTTGTGCTTTACATGTACTATGGTATATGTAAAAATCTATAAATGTTTTTGTTTAACTCTTTCCCTGCAGCTAACGAGAGAAAATGCATCCCTGCCGCGATGAGTTTTATGACAATCTGTGTTTTAGGTGTATTACAATAGAGGATGCCCTCATGCATGTCCTGAGTGAGGTACATGATGTTAGATGCTCTGGGGAGTGAAATCTAAGAAAGAGAGAAAGTAAGGTTGTGGATAAAAATAGGAGTTATACAATCTTCCTTTGGCTTAACCCCTACCGTTTAAGATTTTTTGTGTTTTTTAAAAAAAAAATATATATATATATAAACTATATAAAATATATATATATAAACACAAAAAATCTTGAAAAATAAGGAGGAGGTTTGAATAATACCTTTTTTATTTTGGTTTTCAAACTAGATGACAAATTTTTTTGTTATTTGATGTCATTTTGACATAAATGTGCCGGCTGGCTTTGATTGCTAGAATGGACATCCTAACACCTGTTAGCCAAGCATGTTTTATAAACCCAACCAGAACAAATCACTCTAAGTTAAAGTGATGGTTCTCTCAAAAATGAAAATGAGCTGTAAATTTACTCACCCTCAGGCCATCCAAGATGTAGGTGACCTTTTTTTCTCCCGAAGTACATTAAAGACGATTATTTGCTGAAACCTTGGTCCTTGGTGATTCATCAAATAGTCAACTGCTACAGGCTCTTTGACTCTCAAAAACATATAAACAGAACTAAATTAAATCCTGTGGCTCCCTTTTGATGTGCTGAGTAAATATTAAGTGAAATAATTGAAGTGAAAGTCTGTGAATGAAATAAATTTTTTATTTATAATTTTATTACTTTTTGTCAAGTCTGGAGTGCAAGCTTACTGTGCTGCTTTTAACATATTAAGCAATGGGAATTTTTTTAAAAAGTCTGCACTTTTGACTTAGATTGGGCACGCTAGCAAAAACAATTTCTTCTTATTCTTATAATTATTAGAAAATAGAATTTACAAAAAACCCAGCAAAACAGAAAGGAAAAGCAGCCAACTCCAACCCATCACAATTATGCATAACTAAACCAAACCTAAAAAGAAACCAAAACCATCATAAAACCAAAAAGCCACACAACTAACTAACACACTAGTTAACTGACCAGCCAAATACAAAGCTAGCCAAACCAGCCCAAAAAACAAAAAAAATAAAGTAACTCAACCCATCCTTTGGTTCGTTCTTTATATGTCGTTTAAAAGATTTAAGATGATTTGGCAGATCAAGAATCTTTCAATCATGATACCTAATCTCTGGAGAATTCGGTTCTTTAAACTAGTTTTTTAGGTCCGACTGAGTGTGCTTGTGCTTGTTGTAAATCAATCAATTCTCAAATTCATTACCTGCAATGCAGTGATTGGCTGGCGTCACAGCAGCGCAATGAAATCATCAAATTAATATTCAATTATCAGCTATACTTGTGCTTCAGAAGATGGAAACGAAAAGCTATGAATGTGGTGTGGGTCTCATTTATAAACACAACGTAAGCAAAAGTTCTATCTGATCTATAAAAAATAGGTAGAACGTGTAGGTTCTACATAAACATTTAATAAACATATTTAACTTAAATATTAATTAAATTGAACTACTTTGAATTGTCATATGAGCCATTGTCATTAATAAATACATTAAAATGTATTCTGTTGTACAGGTATGTTCACTTTTATGAAGGTTTCTATGCTAAATGTATACATGAAACCCACTGGAGATAATATTACTAAACCACTTTGATGACATACTTTGGCTGAGGGGTTTTAGAAACAACATTTTAAATGTTTTACAAAGTGGTCGGTTTACTGGTTTGTCCATTAATGCCTATCCATCGATCCCATATACTGTACCACATGATCTGTTAAAACAAAATCTCATGAATTTGTTGATGCTCATACTGGAATTTATTCAGTAAATATATTTTTTCATATTAGATAAGAAGTTTATCCTTCTCAGTTTATTATGCGCATTTTCCAAAAATACACAAATCTTGGCATTTCATGCATTTTTATATGCGGTTGTCATGGTCAACACCGATCTAGCATTTGCAGATCGCTGGCGAACTACAGATCCCATCCTGCACTCCACTTACACACCTTACCCAGATTCCCCCTGATTACAAACGCACACAGCTGAAGCTGTTCTGGACTATAAACGCAGTCAGAGATGTATAAAATACTAGAGACCCAGACTTGAGTAAAAGTTCAAGTGCTCTATCAAAATGTGACTTGAGTAGAAGTTAAAGTGCTCTTTAAGCGCCATACCGAAGTAGAAGTACTAAAGTATTCAACAATTTATGTACTAATAAATTGTAATTTATTTACTACTCAAATACTGAAAGTAAAAGAACAAGTATTGTGTAATGTAGTTAATAAAGAAAGCAGTCAAAAGACATCATATTGTTTTGTTTATTTTAAATATCTTTGCACAAAATTGAGCAGAACGAAAAGAAACATGGTATGTTAGTTAATCTAATGAATGGCTCAAACGGCTGTCTTTTAAGTATTATATTACTTTTAACTTAACTTGATATGCTTCTTCAAATTCGACGGTCAATTTTTGAAGGCCATTATTTCGCAATCTTTCAGGAGGCAGAGTATGCACTTCATTCTACATGAATTGTCTTTCACTCCGATAAATGCAAACATGGACTCTAAATAGGGCCATGGGTGGTCCTCTTCCTCATCGCCACAAACAGTTGAAAGTAAAGGAGTTGAAGGTGGAATTTCTGGATTTTTCATTTCGAAAACAAACTAAATTGTTCCTAATAAGCAGGCAGCACTGTCTTCTTTGATTGTCTGAATGATGACAAGCCAGCTTATTCAAACCTTTGACAGAGCCATCTGCTGCTCTGGCAGTGATATTTTGGGTTTGGAATGATTCCTAAGAATTTAAATAATTGTAACGAGTAACGATGCAGCATATAAAATTGGAGTAAAAGTATTAAACTCATCGAAAATGTGTACTGAAGTAAAAATGGAAGTAGGAGAAAAAAAAAACAATACTCCAGTAGAGTACAGATACAGCCTTTTAGTACTTAGTGAAGTACATTATTACTTAGTAAGTACAGTAGTGAAATAGTTCTACCTCATAACTATACATCTCTGAACACAGCACATACACACACATCGTTGCTGAGTCTTGTAAGCAGTCTTTATTGTTTTGTTATTTTGCTGAATGTCCCAACCATTGACCTGTACTCTGACTGTGCTTTAGAATTATCTGCATGCTCCTGTCTGTCCCTGTTTTGACCTTTGCCTACCTGTTGATTCTCTTTAACAAACTGCATTTGAAAACTCATCTCTGTTGTATCCTAACTCATTACAGCGGTATTCCAAAACGCGTATAAAAATAGTTTGATGGAAACAGCCAATGAGATGAATGACAATGCTAATGCATAGCTCAACATAATACATAAACACTCTATAGGGCTTGATTGAAAATACCAAATTCCAAACTCGCAATTGTTCTCAAAGCAGCGTCAATGTTTTCGTTTCTAAAAGAAAATGTTAAATGTTAAATCTGTTCTAAAAATATGGACTGTCAGGTACCGTCCAAGGGTCATGAACATGGCTGATGAAAGCTTAAATAAGTCTGACAGTATATACAATCTTTCATGTCTTCCGTGCTGCATTTACAATAATCATCTGAAACAAGTCTTTGAAGTAGCCTCGAACACGTTTGATCTGTGGAGCACTCTCCATTATTTAAAGGCTTGTTAAACTTCGCTTTCTCCGCAAAGACGCCGAACAACACGGCGGTGGCGGCGTAATGTGAATGGAGAAAGCTCAGGCGGACTTCTAAAAGTTGTTTATTTATGAAAAAGACATCTCGATGAGTGGAAAGATGACAACCTGTTCTGCGGCTGCTTTAATGAGACTTTTTTTCTTTCAGAAAGCGTCGAGGAAATAAAGGAAACGAGCTGGAATATGAACGCTAACCATCTTCAATATTTCACCGTCTAACTCTCTCTGATCTGCTTATTAAGAGCACAATTACCACAGACTCGGTGAATAAGAATGTGTGATTGTTTTTTTCTCAGACGGAGAGTGTAATCTCTTCAAAAGCACTGCACATCATTAGCTTCTGCTTCACTGACAATGTGTGTTTTGTACAGACACTGGATTTTCTTTTCCTGAAACTGCCTCGAGCCGAAGGGAACACTCCAACTTGGGGTTAATTGTTTTATATATTGAAAACAACACATTAAAACATAAAAAATCATTTGTTATTCTCTTTGCTTACAACATTTATCCCCAGCATCCCTCCCCCTTAGGCAACTGGCTGTAACACATGCTGAATTCTGGTGTAGTAAATCACCTGCTAGCTCTTCTGGACGACTGCCATTGACTGCAAGCTGGAATGGAAGTGATAAAGGAATTGCTTTGTGGGGTGTTGTACCTGAGCTGGTGAAATCTGCTTGTTGCGCAGAGGAAGTTATTGCAAATAGTTTATCAGCAGAAGAGAAAAACCTTCACAGAGACTATGTAAATAATGCCTGTTTCAGTGGTGGCCCTTTTGACTTTGACATTATACTGCTGTTCCTATAAAATACAATTGAACATAAAATATAGAAGAAAATAATCTATTTAAAAATGCCCATGGAAAAAAGTGATTGACAGATGGTAATTTTTGTGTAACTTATCTTTTTTTATGATTTGTCTATTAAAACAAAGACCATGCGGGTCAGGTAGTTGAAACGGTAGGCTACAAATAATTAAGTTGTAATGAATTAATTATCATAAATTATTAATTCACCACCGCCTATGACGACAATGCTATCGTACATTGCGATGTTTCACATTAGACATCGTATAAAGGCAAATTAGTCGACATCGCCCAACTCTACAAAGTATTACTAAACAGATATATTTGTTGAAATAATATTTTAGTCACCAAACATATTTAGAAATTTAAAGATAATATATTTAAATAAAAAAAAAAAACTTTAAAATTTCAAGTACATTTTTCAATTGTTTTGCTTCTCTTGATTTTTCCTCTTTCTTTAAATTTGCATTTAATATTTTACTATAATTTGTAAATTTGGGTGTGCTAGTTTTTGGATCGTTATCTTAAGTTATTTTGTTAGATAAGCTCTTCGCTTCAATACTAACTAATCTAATGTATATGCCCAAATATTGTATAGCTTCTTTTTGAAAATATGAATATAAAAGATAGATTTGTGAGGGGTATACTTATAAATGCTGAACACTGTACATACATACATGTAAACAAAACAACAAATAGGTGACTCTGGTTTTTTTTTTTTTTTTTTTTCAGCTTTTACAATTCTTTAAGGGATTCATTATTACCTCCTACAAGCTAACAAAAGCAACTGAACATAAAGGAGTAACCGCACAATAGATCTATCCTTTGACATAAAGGTCAGAGCAATCGATTGAAGAGAGCCAAAGCTTAAGAACTGTGAAGAATTCACTTGTTGAGCTAAATATAGTACTGAAGCTATACAGTATGTATTCAGGGATAAACTTTAGTAACAGCTCTACTTTTACAGCACGTTCATAGGTTATTCCAGTCGCAATTCACTCAGCATTCCAGAAACCCTTTTTGAAAAGTTTATTCATAATTAAAACTAACCGTATTTTGTTTAAAGGAAGAAAATAGGCTCATTTGCAAATCAAAAAATGTAATTACTTTCAAAGAGGCTTTGAATGGAGCATTTCTTCTTGTGAGAAGACACTCTGTTTGGTCCTGATAGGAGCAGAGCTTAATTTGAAACTAAAACACTTTGATCACTCATGTGTGCTCAGTCGGCATAAGCTTTAGTCCATAAAATGGCTTACTTTCCCTTTATGAAAGAAATTAGGTAGTATTTTACCACTGACAACAGTGATAACCAGTGATTAGCTGGTTTTGTTTGGTATTAATCTCAAGGAATCCAGCTAGCAATAAATAGCCTTTGAGCCAGAATAATAAAACAAAACTACTTTAACTACATTTTGTCCGTCAAACGACAGAAGCTTGGCCATTTTCAGAATAGAGTTCGCTTTTCTGCAGCAAGCCATTGTTTTCCATGTAGTTTCCACTGCATGTGTTTGTATAACCAGACAGGAAAACATCTTAATATATACATACTGGCAGTCTAAATTTTACAATAACATCAACTCAGGCTTATTCTGAAAACGTACCACTATATAGATTTCTGGAGGCCGCAAAATATGTCCCAGGAGGTACTTATTTTTGCAGTGTTTGTTTTTACGAATCCACAAAAGGGACGCTGTGTGCACTTTTTCAGATCTCAAATTTCTCTCGTGAGTGCCATTTGTGCCTGCTGTTCGTGCATGAATCCACCAAAGGCCGCGGTTGACTGACTGTTTGACTGACTGAATGAATGACTGACTGACTGACCGACCAAACCCAACCAATTTTATCGATTGACCGCCCACCCACTTCCCTAAACCCAACCAACAATTTTCAAAAGCAATCCAGAAAAAGAAGAGCCCTCCTCTGATTTTTAACATGTTTACAGTTTTTACCACATTCTCACCACATTATTTTCTTTTTTTTTTTATTCTGTTTTTGTCTTACCTGCTTTCTGGAGCCGCTCTTCATCAGACTCGAACCCCGTCATCGTGGTCAACTCCTCCCTGCGTTGCAAGTCCGCAGGCATACATGATGAGCAAATGGGACAAACTGGTTGCAGCGGGAAAGCTGTCCACACGGAGGTAAGTGGTTAGCTGGTAAGCACGAAAAGGAATGGCGTCATACCACCTCATAGCGTTCGTTTAAAAAATTAAATGCAGACATACGTATCTCTGCCACATAATTTGCGGTCTCCAGAAACATATGTAAGACTATGTTTTCAGAATTAGCCTGTGTTGAATAATATATACAAGAGTTTCACCAATGTTACACTTAATTAATGAAAAAGCAATAAAAAACATAAATATTTTGAAGTACTACTAAAGTTTTAAAAAATGGTTTCTTTACTCCATTTATCTAGGTCAATGTCAGAATATATTTGAAAAAATCTTAGCTAATGCAATTAAGCATGACATCTTTTGTATGTTGTAGTGCTTCATTTATACCATAGTAATCTGGTAGTGTTTGGTTAAATATTAAGATATCCTGATAGCAACAGAAATACAGGGAAATCTCTGTAGACTGATGGCATTGTTATGTGTTTAACCTTATAATCTTAAAATGTGAGCAAAATCACCTGTTTTGTCATCACTAGATATAACGCCACAGAATCATTCAAATACTAGCTTTAAAGTGACGTCGGTGAAGTAGCAATGGTTTCTGCTGTTCTGACGTCAGCAGCAGATGTGATTGAAAGTAGTTCCTCTTACAATAGATTTTATACTATTTTATATACACATTTATGCCGACGAACTGTTGTTTTATACGCAATATCACACTGATAGCAGTACAATATGGCTATATATTGTCATAAGAGGGGCACTAAGGCACAACGCACACCTTCCAGCAGTGTCAATATACAGCCATATCGCACTGTTGTGATGTTGCTCATAAACAGTATATATGCTTCTTGGTCATGCTGTTGTTTCGACAGTCTGCTGCCATTTTGATGAATAATACACAAGTTAGTATAGGCTGCATTCAGCCATGTTTGTTTACATCAGTTTTGTTTTTAAATAAAAAAGAATTTACACTGTAAAACCCAACAGTCAACTTTATCAAATGAAATGAGTGTAGTTAACTCAAAATTGACTGAAAGTTAATTCTACTCATTTGAAAAGAGTTTTGAACTCTGTGTTAAAGGTAGAAGTTATTTAAATATCTCATTACTTCAACTTAAATGGAGTAAGATCACAGTACTCATATAGATTAGTTGTTTAACTTAAATGGTTTGTAGCAATTGTTTTCCTCAGTCGGTTTGAGTTGCCTAAACTTATTGAGTTTTACAGTACTCAGTTGGTTTAAGTTCTCTTCATTTAATTGGGTTTTACTGTGCTCAAATTGCTTTATTTACTTAAATGTATTAAGTTTACAGTACTCATTAGGATTAGTTTTTTAACTAAAAGGGTTTGTTGCAATTGGTTTCCTCAAACGGTTTGAGTTACTTTAACTTTTTTGGTTTTACAGTGTACTATTATGGCTCAGAACGATGTTTTGCATCTCATTTTTATATTTTGTGTCGAGTATTCATGTAATAAGTGGGATAAAGTACATCCATGTGGTTGTCTGGCTTTACTCATCGATGCTGTACTTATACCTCCTCTTTAACACATTCCTAGCATCTTCTAGTATGTTTCTAAAGTAACCACTTAAATGTTTTAGAATGTTACTAAGGTTACTAACATGTTTTAATGATCTAACATAGTTTTACATTTTACATAAATGTTCATATAATTTACCACATTCCTTACATTTTCTAACACATTTCAACAAGTTTCTAAGATCACACAAAAATAATTTTTCCTTTCCAACCTGCTACTTTACTGTTGTTTTTCAATGTAAACACCCACTTGATGGATGCCGTTGACCATTATGCTCCTGTCTCAAATATTTTAAAGCTTTGCACATTTAAACGCAGCATTTCTTAAAGACTGCAGCTATATGTTTTCATCCACTTATTTTTATGCGCATTTTGGGTATCCGCATAAAAAAAAAATTTGTTGATGGAAATGCCAAGATGCACATAATTTTTGAGAATGCGCACAAAAAACATATGCGCATAACTGAGTAGGATAAACCTTCTATTCCATAAGAAAAGATGCACATAAACTACGATAGAAACACTTTTACCAAACAAATTTCAATATGCACATTAAAAAAGGTCCTGTGATTTTGTTATAAGAGATCATGTGATGATCAAAATGTGTGTGAATGAACAAACCAGCAGGCAGAGAACATTGTAAAACATCTGAAATGTTGCTTTGGTCATTCTAAAATGCCTTAACTGCTTCACTATTAGTGTTATTATATTATTAATTACCTTTAGAACTGTCTGTGCTCCACGTCTCATGGCTTCAAATGTCTCCACGCATTCGTTGCGTTCATTCATCACTAGGGTTGGGTATCGTTTGGGTTTATTTCGATACCGGTGCTAAATCTATACTTTTAATACAATACCGGTGCCAAAACGGTGCCTGAAAAGATACTTTTAAGCCACAAAGTTATGGTGGATGACTCTAGAAAAACTGTTATTTGACAAAATCTTTTAAAAAAATAATTTTAATAGAACAATGTAATTTAAGTTTAAAGTAAACATAAATTCATATTTTATATATTTGAATTGCAATAATATATTTGCTTTGATCATTTGCGGGCAGGGGGCACTTGTACTTTTGGGCAGCACATTTTAACATAAATCACAAAGTACTTAAATATTCAAAGTCATTTTTTTCATGCATCCCTCTGCAGTCTTCATAAACAAGATAATTAAAAAACTTAAACTCAAAATAATCTTCTTTGTTCATTTATTTGACAAGTAACTTTGTACTGGTGAAGGATAACACATTTCAACATCAAGGCACATTGTTGCACCTGTAAACTTTAACAGATTACATACAGGCATACAGTTGAAGTCAATTTATTTTGCCCTCCCATTCATTTAAAATAATGTTTCTGAAAATTTTCAGTGTTTCCTAAAAAAAAAATATTCTGGGGTCATAATAAATTGTATTTCTTATTGTTTATTTCTTGAATAAAGGCAGTTTTTAATAAAAAAATAAGAAGAAGAATAATCTGATTACTTGTCTGTCTTATAAAATAACTAGTAAAATGTTATGCACTGCCTGTCACAATGGGAAAGATAAAGTAGATATTAGAGATTAGTTAGTTAAACTATAATGTTTAAATATGTGTTTTAAATAAATCATGTGTTGAAGACGGAAATCAAAAATGAATGAAGGCAAAACTAAACGAGTTGAATATGACTTACATGAGCGTGACTGAAAACTACATTTGATCAACGTGTTACATCTGTTCTTTGTACTTGCAGATTGTTTGTAAATTCATTTCCTAACGTAAAACTATGTACACTAGATTTCTGATTAATAATAGTATCTGCATAGCCGAGCACTTTCTGTATTTAAAGTGTTAAAATCACTATTATCTGTGTCAATTTGGGCAAAAACCTCTGACAAATGCAGGGAACTAATGTGTGCAGCACTGTCACTGACAGAGAGATCAAGTGTGCACGTCACTGTGTCTGAATCCATGCTTGTAAAATATGCTTTTGAATCTTAGTTTAAGCTAATCTGATAAACGCGATCATTCGTGTTGATCTGAAGAGAGTCGCTCTCGCTCACAGAATGCTCTGTACTGCGTGCGTTGAGTGCATTCCTCAAAGTTGGTTAGAATTAAATGTTTACAGATGGTGTGACAACGCATACTTATTTGTGCCTTTGATGCTCCCTTTTAATGCTTCTTACGTCCTTGTCGCAGCACCAGAAGCACCAAAATTAGGCACCGAAATTAAATTTGCTGATTTAATCCAGTACATACCGGTTACAAAGGTACCGTTGCTATAATGGCACCGGGTTTCGGTACCTAAACGTATTCATCACACGTTGACTTTGTCTTCTGAGGCGGAGGTCATTAATTAATTATAGAAAAGATCCACGCAGCTTCTTCTACCACAGCAAATTCTGTTTTTACTGTTGATTAACTGGCACCAGAAAATCAGGACGTGACAACTTTGTTCTCTTTGACTCGTTGGATGAAAACAGTGCTTTATTCGCACATCTTTTAAGCCATATTCCAGTTTTGCGCATAAAGTTCATTTGCATTTTTAGATAGAAACACAGCTTGTGTCAAGCCAACAGAACTTTAACTTTCACACAGCACAGCTCATCACTGTCAGTTCCACAGCAGTTGACAAATCTGAAAAACTCGAATGCAGGGCTACCATTGCAAGTTTCATCATGGTTCATGCTGCACTTTTTTTCAAACTATTCTGAACCATTGTTTCTCGTGTTTTAAAAGCAAAGATGTGTTTGGTGTGAATGTTTTAGCATGTTGTTAACTTGTTGTAGCATATCACTAGCATTTTTATCAAGCTGATAACACATGTTGTCATCAATTAGTATGTTTCTATAATATTTCTTGTATGTTTGACCAAGATTTTAACAGCTTTCATTTTATTCCTAGCGTGCTGCACCACCGTTTTAGTGAGTTAATATCATATTTTAACATGTGTAAACATAACTTAAGTTGCTGGCATCTATTGACTGCAAATGTACATTCTTTCATATAAATGATATGAGGGTATATGGAACAATAAAGTAAGTTGTGCCAGTTATATATTCATGCTTTGATGTATATTGTAATAGCACATTGCCTAGAGGCTTTATTTACATCATTTTTCACAGACGGAAGAAAGGAAAGTGTCGTCATTAGATCAGGTACAGTGCTCTTGAATTATTATCCCGTTTTCTGTGATGAACTGAAGCACCTGCAGAGTACAAAAGCTCTTACATGGTTAAGTTAGAGAATAATTTGGCTGGAACTAATTTATTTATTGAAACGACAGAATGATATAGCACCGCTCCAGTAGAAGGAAGATGAGGCAGGTACAGATCAGGCTACTGGAACGTTCTGGAGTAAATGATGGTGAGGAACGAGAGGTGAGGAGAAACAGCCTCCATTGACACCTTAGACTCAGTACTGGCTGTGAAGCTGAGTTATTAGCAGGTAACAGTGTGGTGAATACTGGTGTGTTCACATCTTGTCACAATTACCATAATTATGAGTGTCAAATTGTTCACATCCTTGTCAAACTTGTAATTACAGCATGTGTTGCAAACCTTTAGAAAACTGCCAGCTTCTCAAAGTTGACCGTTAAAAAAAGGCAGCAGCTTTAAAATGTTGCTTTCCAGTAAAAGTGAGATTCCTACATTAAGTTTATCTGAAAAGCAACAATAGATAGATATAAAGTAGATATGATCACCAGTGATCTAGCATGTACACATGGTTGGAGAACTACACATCTGCTACTTTCATGTACTACAACTCCCATCAGGTACCTCACACGCCAGCTCCTGATTCCCCCTTATTATACACAGCTGGAAGCTCATGATGGACTAATCAGATGGACCATAAAAACAGCACAAACACAAATAATCTTGTTAGCTTTAAATGAGCATTTCTAAGCATTTTCCCTACCTTGTAGGTGGTGTAAGGGATCACATATCTCACAGTTCAGATCCCACTACAGTTTTTGAGTCAAGGATCGGATCAAAAAAGGGAGGATACAAATGTCATTTGCTTTCCATCTATACAAAAATATTACTGCAAAAAACATTGAAACAGTAACAGAAATAAAAATTAAAAATCAAAAAAGAACCAGCTGAATATAGGGAAAATACTAAATACGAAAATGATCTTTGTTAATGTTGCTAATAATGCTAAATATATAAATCCAACATCCTGTACAACAAATCTTATTTATTTACAATTAACGATTCAACAATTCACACATAAAACTGTGACATAATGTTGATGGTTGTCTGTCGCCACCTATTGATTGCTACAACATTCACCAGCGTCAAGTTCCATAAAACCTTGATTTCATTCTTTACCATAAACACCAGTGTTTATATCTGAGCTATAAACTGTTCTCTCCATACTTCTGTGTTATTTAATTGTTTGTAACTAAAAAGTGTAACAACTGAATCTCTCTTGATCAAACGCAGATTTGAAAGCAGTGATTCGAAGGATTAATAAACATATGCAAATCATTATCACTTATCATTCATGTTGCGCGATTATGAATTGGGATCAGGAACTTTTTAAGTTTAATTGTGTAGCTTTACACTGAATGCATTAATGCATGTTTGTTTCATTGTTTTTTTGCCTGTCCCAACCATTCACCTGTGACTTTAACTACACTTTGGATTACCTACATGCTCCTGTTTTGGCCTTTGCCTTCCTGACAATTATCAAATAAAGATGCATTTGGATCTTCAACTTGTTCCCAGACTGCATCATTCCAAATATAAATATTTTTAATTTTTATTTTTAATAACAATGTTTAGTAAAAACTAATTTGTGTGTTGATTTTCAAGTACATATAGTTAGTTTCAAGATTACAGTTTTTCCCAGTCGCTTTGGTGCATTTCTCACAACACTATTTACATTAGCACTACAGGTCATGCATTTCTCAAAACAATTAGTTATTTGTGCACATCCTAGTAGCAGTTTCTCATTCTTTCCAACAATTTGCAAATGCTTTTGGACATGCATCAATTGCTTTCATACAACTCTCTGCTGTTTATAACATTATCATTTGCTTATGTCATGTCAGTCAAAATTAACTAAACTTGTAAATGCTGAATAGTCATTACATATAAAACTAATAGTCCTCATTGCATTACTTGAGTCTTTACATACAAAAATGTTAAACTAGTTGTCAAAATCTGTCGAGCCAGTTTTATAAAACCAATTTAAATCTTCATTTTCCTGAAAATGTCTTTTAAATTGAACAATTTGATGATTTACAGACCTGTGTATGTTGTAGGCTCAATTCCAATATGGACTGCAATATTGTGTACAGTTGTGCTCAGCTCTATCCAAAGGGAGTTTGTTTGTTGTAAATAAGGTTCCCCTTCGGGGGGAACTTCAGCACTATAAGTGGATTTGATTTGTAAAATCCACGCATTGGGAGGTTCGGTTCAGAAGCTACTCGTCTGAAAGAGTATTGAACGGGCCAATTAAGAATGAATTGGCAGCGCAAGCCTGCGCAGGTGAGCGGCATAAGCAATCAACTGAGTATATAAGCTCACCTGGCGCCAGCAGACGCTATCCTTTTCGCTTCAGAGACTTTCTGATCGAGTCGATGAGGGTTCCTCCTGCTGTGACCAGCGATTCTGAGCGAACGAGAGCATTCTCCCGGTCCAGAGTGTGTACACGCAGTGGCAGACGGTCGAGCTGGGTTTCTCCCTTGCCTGGCGTTCTTTGGGTCCGGTCCTCCAGAGCGGTGCGTATAAGGTTGCAAACTTCACAGAAAGAGCAACACAGTCGTGCAGCACGTCCTTATCAGGACGGCGCTCCGACTGTGCGTTTCTGGATGCGGTGGTTTCCTGTCCTCGGATGATGGGCGCGGGCACTGCGTTACATGTCTGGGGGTCCAGCATGTTAATGCGCTGCTCGCGGGCAGTTCATGTCGTCATTGCGATGCCATGACTGTTGCGCAAGATCACCCCAACCACCCCAGTTGTCCCCTGCTCTGCAGCGGGCACTCAGGCAGATCTGAGGGTTTCAGCGAGAGATAATCCGTCGCCCACGGGCCCGCGGACCTCCCGCTCCTCTAAGCGCTCCATCCAAGCTTCGGGCGGGGGAAGCGATCCGTCTAACAGATGGTAGCCCTTACGCCCGATGACACCGGAGACCAGATGTCCACCGCGGCATCGGAGGGTGGGCTTTCATTGTCCGATGATGATCCAGACCCGCTCGCCCCCTTCGGGCTGGTGAGCGCTGTCACTACGGATCCTGAAACGGACATGTTAGCCGTGCTTTCCCGGGCTGCTTCGGCCGTGGGTTGGAGATGGTTTATCCCCCAGCTCCGCGGCCGGACCGACTAGAGGGGCGTTCCCTTCTTCCCGGAGGTGCACAGTCGGCTCACGCGGTCTTGTAAAGCACTTTTTTCTGCTCGTGCTGCGTGTTCCTCCACCCTAACCACTCTTGACGGTGAAACAGCCAGGGGGTATGTGGCGATTCCTCAGGTTGAGTGCGCGATGGCGGTAAATCCGCGCGGCGCCTCTTCTTGGCGGGGTCCGCCTCGTCTCCCATCCAAAGCCTGTAAGTTATCTACCTCCCTCGGAGCTAGAGCTTACATAGCTGCGGGCCAGGCTGCTTCCGCCTTGCATGCGATAGCCACCTACCAGCGCTACCAAGCGCAGGCGCTGGCCGAGCTGCACGAGGGTGGGTCCAACCCAGGCTTACGAGCTTCGCACCGCCGCCGACTTAGCTCTTCGGACTACTGAGTCCGCTGCGTGTGCGTTGGGGAGGACGATGTCCACATTAGTGGTCCAGGAGCGCCACCCCTGGCTGATATGCGCAAAGTCGACAAAGTCCGCTTTCTTGAATTCCCCATATCCCCAGCCAGGTTCGGCGACACTGTCTGTGAATTCACCCAGGAATTCAAGGCGGTGAGAGAGCAGTTGGTGGGTGATGTCTTATCGGCGGTCCGTAGCCCGCTCCGCCCGCCGTGCCATTCATACCTGCTCCTCGCCGAAGGCGCCCGCCTACGAGAGCTGCTCCGCCCCCGCACACGCCTCTGGCGAAGCGAGCGCGTCGGGCACCTCGGAAGCAGGCAGCCCCCCTGCCCAAAACGCCGCTAAGTCCGGCAACGGACCGCGAAGCGCCCCTGGGACAGGCCATCTGGAGAAGAGGGAATTTGCTCTTTCCCCGCTGGAGGGCGGGGCCCCATTTCCAACGGCACTTTTTACTGCCATGAAAACAGTATGAAAGGGCACTTTTCACTTCCCCAGATGTGACAGCCCGAAATCTGCCAGTCTGGGACGCTATGCTTTCTAGCTTGCAGATTCGGTGCGTTTCGCCAGTGGCTCACGAGCGCTGGGAGGACGGTCTCCTTTCTCCCACCCCTCGAGCCTCCCCTCCGGAGCTCGGGTTTGGAGTGAGAGCAAATATCTCACCTCCAGCTTTTCCGTGGGACCCGGTGGCTCATACGCACAATCAGACTCGGCTATGCGATTCAGTTCGCGAAACGGCCCCCCAAGTCACGGGTGTGTATTCACCAGGGTCAGCCCCCTGTCCGCCCCTGTCTTGCGAGAGGAGATTGCTGTCCTCCTGGCGAAGGATGCAATCGAGCCGCTCCCTCCAGCCGAGATGGAGAGCGGGTTTTACAGCCCACGCTTCATCGTGCCCAAAAAGAGCGGTGGGTCACGGCCAATCCTAGATCTGCGCGTTTTGAACCGCTGCCTGCACAAGCTGCCGTTCAGAATGCTCACGCAGAAGCGCATCCTCCGGTGCGTTCGTCCTCTGGGTTGGTCTGCAGCATTAGACCTGATGGACGCGTATTTCCATGTCTCCACTCTTCCTCGCCACCGACAGTTTCTGCGGTTTGCGTTTGAAGGTCGAGCTTGGCAATACAAAGCCCTCCCCTTCGGGCTCTCTCTGTCTCCGCGGGTCCTCACCAAGCCCGCGGAGGGTGCCTCAGCGCCCCTTCGGCTCGCGGGCATCTGCATACTCAATTTCTTTACGACTGGCTGATTTTTGCCCTCTCTCGGAGCAGTTGATTATGCACAGAGACAAAGTGCTCTGACACTTCCACCTGTGGGGGTTTCAGGTCAACCGAGAAAAGAGCAAACTCGCCCCCGTGCAGAGGATCTCTTCTCTCGGGCTGGAGCTGGACTTGGTCACCATGGCAGCGCGCCTCTCCGGAGAGCGCGCTCAGCTGATGCTGTACTGTCTGAGAGAGCTCGACAGTAAAATAGTGGTCCCACTGAAACTATTTCAGAGGCTCCTGGGGCATATGGCATCCGCAGCCGCTTCATGCCGCTCGGATTATTCTATATGAGACCACTTCAGCACTGGCTTCACGATCGAGTCCCCAGACGCGCATGGCACGCGCGCGCACACCGAGTCTCTGTTACTGCGCTGTGTCGCCGCGCCCTCAGCCCTTGGAGCGACCCCTCGTTCCTACAGGCCTGGGTGTCTCTAGAACAGGCGTCCAGTCTTGTTGTCGTTTCAGCAGACACTTCCAACACGGGCTGGGGGGCTGTGCGTTGCGGGCATGCGGCTGCGGACCTGTGGAAAGGTACCCAGTTGCATTGGCATATCGCCTGGAGCTGTTGGCAGTGTTCCTCGCTCTCCACCGTTTTTTTCCGGTGCTGGAGCGGCAACACGTGCTGGTCAGGACGGACAGTACGGCGGCGGTGGCGTATATCAGCCGTATAGGGGGTACGCGCTCTCGCCGCATGTCTCAGCTCGCCCGCCGTCTGCTCCTCTGGAGTCATCCGCGGCTGAAATCGCTGCACGCCATTCATATTAAGGCAAGCTCAACCGTGCAGCCGATGCGCTCTCACGGCAGCCTTGCGTCCTGGAGAATGGAGACTCCACCCCGAGTCTGTTCAGCTGATATGGGCGCGATTCGGGGAAGCCCAGATCGATCTGTTGCTTCCCCCGAGATCGCTCATTGCTAGTTGTTCTTTCCCTGACCGAGTGCTCTCGGCACGGATGCACTGGCTTACAGCTGGCCTCGGGGCACGCGCAAATACGCGTTTCCCCCAGTGAGCCTGCTCGCGCAGTTACTGTGCAAGGTCAGAGAGGACGAGGAACAGGTTGCTGGTTGCGCCCCTCTGGCTCAACCGGACCTGGATGTCAGAGCTCTCCCTCGCGATAGCCCTCCCCTGGCAGTCCCTTCGAGAGAGCACCTACTCTCTCAGGGACAGGGCACCACCTGGCACCCTCGCCGATCTTTGAAGAGATTTTAGACGCGAGGAAGACTTAGGTAACCTCCGATTGCGGTGGCTAATACCGTCACTTGGGCTAGAGCCCCCTCCCCGAGCGCGCCTATGCCCTGACGTGGAGTCTATTCACTGAATGGTGTGTCTCTCGCTGAGAAGACCCCCGTAATTTGCCAGATCAGCGTTGTGCTTTCTTTACGCCGAGAGAAGTTGGAGAGCAGGCTGTCGCCCTCCACACTCAAGGTTACGTGGCTGCCATCTCCGCTCTCATAACGCGGTTGCTGGCAGCACCGTGGGAACGCATAACCTCATCATCCGGTTCCTCAGGGGCGTTAAGCGAATTAATCCACCCCGCCCCCTCTCATGCCCTCTTAGGATCTCGCCCTCGCTACACAAGCCGCGTCAGATCCCTTCGATCCTCGACTCAGTATCTTTCTGTCCCTGAAGACAGCTCTGCTGGTCGCATTGATATCGATTAGAGGGTCGGGGACCCGGAGGCATTTTTCGGTCAGTGACTCGTGCCTGTAATTGGGCTGGCTTCTCTCACGTCCTGAGACCCCGCCCGCGATATGTGCCCAAGGTTCCTACCACTCCGTTTTAATACGAGGTAGTGAGCCTGCAAGCGCTGCCCTCGGAGGAGGCAGACCCAGCCCTTCTTTATTGTCCAGTTCGCGTTTTGCGTATTATCCGGACCGCACTCAGAGTTTAGATCATCTGAGCAGCTCTTCGTCTGTTATAACGGTCGGCAGCAGGGAAGTGCCGTACCGAAATAAGTTCCCACTAGATTGTGGATGCCTTTCTTTCACTATCAGAGCCGAGATGAGCCGCGTCCCCCGAGAGCGCGTGCGCACTCCACTCGGAGCTTCGCATCCTCTCGAGCGCGCGCACGCGGCGCCCCTCTAACAGACTTCTGTAGAGCTGCGGGCTGGGTGACACCCAACACATTTGCAAGGTTTTACAATCTGCGAGTGGAGCCGGTTTCCTCAAGGGTATTAGGTAACCCTTGGTGATTGAGGAAACAATTCGGTAGGGTGTTGAAACACGCTTGCTGCGCCATTTTCCCTAACACGGAGATACGTGCGCCTTTTTATCTGTCAGTAAAGTTCCCCGTCAGGTGAGCCCTGCAGATTCCTCCGTGGCCCCCAGCACTGACTCAGCGGAGGAGTCACTTGCTGGCCCACTACGTTGTAGGTCTGCCCGCTGGTCAGCCCGCGTTTTGGGTAAAGGTGCCTGCTATGCGTGATCCCCACTAGGCGATCCCATATGCTTATTCCGCCACGGTTAAGTCCCCCCCCCTGGGCGGACCCGTGTCTTCCCTCCCCGCTAACCACTCTTTTGCTATGCGTACTCCCCCTTTTTAGGGCTAGTCCATATGTAAATTCTGCCATCTATCCCCCCTTGGGTAACGGATGGCCTCCGCAGCGTCCTCCCTATCGGGATTGCACGCTTCCCAACGTACTGTCGTATTTTCCTAGAATTATCTAGATGCTCACGACTTCCCAAAAAATATATATAAATCCGTAAAACTTCTGTTGAAGTAGGATAAATTAGGGCCAGGGACACGTTGGAGGACCGCGCCCCCCATGATGCGGGTGCGTCACGCTTGCTTGACTATCTCCTCATCGGGGGTGTTGGTAAGGTGCAGTCATTATGGCGCTTTCAATGGGCTCCCAATGCGTGGATTTTACAAATCAAATCCACTTATAGTGCTGAAGTTCCCCCCGAAGGGGAACGTTCGAGGTTACTAAAGTAACCCTTCGTTCCCCGAGGAGGGGAACGGAAGCACTATACTCCGTTGCCATAATGACTGTCCCTTAGCTGTTGAAAGTCTCTTCAGCTTAAAAAGGATAGCGTCTGCTGGCGCCAGGTGAGCTTCTATACTCAGTTGATTGCTTATGCCGCTCACCTGCGCAGGCTTGCGCTGCCAATTCATTCTTAATTGGCCCGTTCAATACTCTTTCAGACGAGTAGCTTCTGAACCGAACCTCCAAATGCGTGGATTTTACAAATCAAATCCACTTATAGTGCTTCCGTTCCCCTCCTCGGGGAACGAAGGGTTACTTTAGTAACCTCGAACGGTATGTTTATTGTTTTGCACAGTGCTGTGAACACGTAAATTAGGATTGAAAAGAGCAAATGCAGTAAAAATGTGAAACATACATATTCAGTGTCTTGTACTCAGACACTTTACTAAATGCAGTGATGTCTAACTTTACTGTTGTTTTCAAATGGCTGTGCAAATAGTATATAGTGCTGTCTTGAGCATTTTCAGGAAGTGTCACCAAAATCTGATTTTTTCCATTGAAAAAAGTGTCCTGAGTAAACTGTCATAATGAAAACATGACAAAGCCATTTGACTATCTTGTTCATAAACGATGGTGTCAGGACTTTTCATTTTGATAATACTGACACTTTGATTGACATTAATACTTGATTTTGAGGAATGAACTATCCATTTTGAGCATGTGACGCGCTTTTGCAGGTTATCAGCTAGGTTTTGCAGTTTGTACTAATTGTTTTGAGAAATGCATTAACTGTGTTGTGAGAAACGCACCAAAGCGACTGAGAAAAACTATTTAAAACATAACACTCATATAAAATAAAAAGAAAGAGAGAAAAATTCTGGGGAGCTTTTGAAGTAATTTTTTTTCTTATTTCAATAATTTTCAGATATTTTAACCTAGAAAATTATCTTAAACATATTTGACTCTATCTATCTATCTATCTATCTATCTATCTATCTATCTATCTATCTATCTATCTATCTATCTATCATCATTATTTTGGCATATACTATATTTATAGTGAATAAACTACAGCTAAATACCAAATAAGCCTAAAATCACAAAAGTATTTTTTACAAAATACATTTTATAAGAGACTTAAGATTTAAATAATACCCCAAAAAAATTATAAGTTGTTTCTCAAATTGGTTTGTTAAACTATTCAAAATGGATTTTGTTAAGACTGTTAAGGATTACTACCATTTATTCTCTAAGTATTCCAAGAAATGGTCATTGAACCCCATTTTAAGGGTCATTAAATCCTGTTAAATAGATTATATGCTGTAGAAAATCATCTGGAATGACAGTGAATCAGTGTAAAAGGATTATCCCAGTTCATTCCATTAGCAAAAAATAATGTTTTCAAACAGACATAATCCAAGGCGACAAACTCATGCCATGCATATCATTGGTGTGAATGAGCAAGGGCGGCGATACCGAGAATTTTGTCCATTACACACTGTACTCTATCAATAAACGCTCTTTTTTTGAGTGGCTGCAATACTTCGGCATTGCGGATCCAATACATGGAGCGCATCTTTAATGAGTCTGACCTTTAAAGACAGGGAAGGAAGAGCAGACCGCGACAGGGTGCATATAAATAGCTCTTGCACTTCTTTTCTCTCCCTCTCTCTCTCTGTCCAATATCCCTCCATTTTAAAACAGCCAAAGTACGTCAAGTGCTCTAAAAGACTTTTCGCAGCACTGAACTGTGAGTCAGCCATCTCTGACACATCTGTAATTTTTCTGACATGATGGCAACACACTATCGAGCCGTGCGGAGCACCCCGGGAAGGAGTTCACGGCCTGCTTTTAGCTGCTTTTGCACAGGACAGAGAGACGAGTGTGCGGGCTCATAATCTATGGCATGCAATTCGTTGTCGTAAAAAGGAGTTAGACAAGAAAGAGAGCAAGAGAATTAATGTTCAATTTTTTTGATAAGCAATTTATTTTGTTTTTAAACATGAACTTAGATGTGCACTGTATAAAATGCTGGGTTCAAACAATTACTTTGTGTTGTCCCAACACAAATGTATTAAGTTTACTTAATTGCTTGTACAAAATGAAGTGGATTGAATATAAAACGAAATAGGTTGTCCCATAAAACTTAAGGCTGATTTATACTTCTGCATCAATCGCCCGTGTATGGTCCAGTGCAGCCTTCACATGGTCGCATTGCCTTTGCCATGGCTGACACACACCTCTCAAAAAATGTAACTACACATTGCAAAGACATGTAGTGCAAGCTCTGTGATGGGTCGGCTTGGTAGTGGTAACGAGTATGGGCCGTGATGTTAGCCGTGAGCCAGATTCAGCAAGTGTTCACTAATGTTGAGTCCGGTAAAGGAGCTCTAGATGAAAACTTTAGTTTTGTGTTTATCTTATGATTAAACTTGTTGCACGTCCGCCGGTCCCGCCTCTGAATGAGCAGGTTTTAGCTATTGTATATTAAGTTAGCATTCAGAAAAACAAAACACAAAGAAAAAGAAACTTGACACAGAGGAACAAAATTAATTTTACTTCTGTGCATCGCAATGCAGGTGTGGACAATTCGGTATCGGTTCAGTAATAATCATAACCGTCATGTATTGACATTATCTCATATTCGCTGTGTCACCAAAGCTTACTATGGCAAGTGAGGCGAGCACACTGTGCACAAGTTCACTGCGTTTCTGTGTGCTGGAAAGTCTTTCACTGACACCTACAGCAGAAGCCCCTATTTCACTGCAATTGAGAGAATGAAAGTAAACTCAATTTCTCTCTCTCTTTCTCTCACTGTGGCCCATTTGACCTGCTGGCATGACTATTCCTCTCCGCTCTGCTGTTACACCGATACTTCTGGATACAGACACAAGCGCATGTCTGCAGAGTTTTCTCCACTCTGTCTATCATGAATTAGCTGTGATCGCCGCTGCCGTTTATCAGTGTCACTCATATGTGAACAGCGCCAGCGGGTTAGAGCCCATCGTAGCACTTTCTGTTGAGCGCGAGACCAATTATAAGGGTGTAAGAAGAAACTTGCTAGATAAGCAAGTAGGATATTTATATTTGTTTATTTGCTATAAATGCTCGTGTTGTTTAAAGGTACAGTTCATTTATCTGACTGTTTGTATTAAAGGACAAAATTGTATTACAAATAGTAAATAAACAAATATATTTATACATTTTAATACAAGAATTTCAATGCCATGAAAAAAAATATGAAACTGTGTATGAAAAGAATCCTTGATGCAGTGCGATGCACCAAGACATCGAATTGAACCAAATCGATGGCATGATAATCGCAACCGAATTGTGAGACCAGTGTTGGTTCAAACCTCTACTGCCAGCTAGCGTTTCAGAAGTATTATCACAGAGCAACACAAATGGCACACAGAAGTATAAATGCATGTTTTACTATTTATTTTAAATAAGTATAAGTATAAGTATAAGTCCAAATATATGCGGTATAGGTCAATTGAATAAACTAAATTGCCCATAGTGTACGTGTGTGAATAAGTGTGTATGGATGTTTCCCAGTACTGGGTTACAGCTGGAAGGGCATCCGCTAAGTAAAACATGCTGAATAAGTTGCCGGTTCATTCCGCCATGGCGTCCTCTGATGAATAAAGGGACTAAGCTGAAGGAAAATGAAGGAATGAATCAATATGTAGAGACAAGGAGACATATTTGAATGGGCTGTAACCATTTTGTGAGAAAATAAAAAGCTACATAAACGTTTGTGTGACAAAAACAACAGTGTACGAAACAACATGAGGGTCAGTAAATAATAACAGATTTTTTTATTTTTGGTACCCCACACCTTTAGCTTCTTTCTTGTCTCACTGTGTTTGTGGATGGCTACTCCTGCACTCCCTCAGGAGAACATCTACTGCGTCAAACACAACTCCGTAATCTAAAGAAACATTCACATTTGTTCAACACGATCTTGACAGCTCTTACTTTTCTTCTTCATGGTGAAAATACAGCTTGGTATAATTCTATAAAATGAGCCTATTATAGTTTTAATGAGCTGCATATTATATAGGCTGAAATGAAGACATAATTCCTGAGGGCGTTTTTCTTTGATGGGTGTCAGACCGGTGTATTATCATTTTGGTGATTGATCATTATGTGTATTTCCACTTGAATTTACTGCTATTTTTGTTATGTAAAAAGATGGTGAGTAAACGAAAGTTCCATTATGGGTTAAATTTTAAAGTGGCTCAGTGGTTAGCAGTGTCACCTCACAGCAAGAGGGTGACTGGTTTGAGTCCTGTTACAAAACCCTGATGTTAGTCTAGGGGATGGTGGGGTTTGCCATTTATGTAACTAAAATATATTTATAAAAACAGTGAATAAGTGCAAGAGACAACCAAAGTAATACTAAAAATATGTGCTTTTATTTACAATTCCCGAAAGTGAAAAAAAAAAACATTTATCCAAAATAAAGAAAAAGTAAGGCAAAAAATACTATTTACAATATATACAACACTGAGACAAATACAAAGACGGAGAAACAGGAGAGCTGGATGCGGGCGGTGCTAAAGAAATGAAAAGAACAAAACCCAAACGAAATCTAACTTCCCAAAAGCATCTAGCTAACTAACTATGTGAAAACAAAATAATTAACATGCGATGGGTCTTCCGAGTCCTGACGGTCTACTCTATTTATCCAAAAAGTACAAGGGGTGGCGCTTGCCCCTAACCTAATGTACTATACAGAAGAGTAGTCATAAGTGTTGCAAAATATATGTCATGTAACCTTATTACCTGTCCGCTTCGCCCAAGCCTTGTAAACAACATAACGGAGAAATGGTATAGAATAACGGACTGATAACCTCCACACATAAACGGGCAACAACAAAATACACAGTAAGACAGGGTTTTTCTAAACGAAACGCATCACACGAACACAGAAATAAGTGGAAAAAGACAAGGGAAAGAGATGGGGCTGGTGAGTGGTCTGGCGAGCGCTTTTATGATGGGTGGTCTTTGCTTATTGGATGTGACGTAATGTGACAATGACCAGGGAGGAAATGACTGACAGCTGAATAGACCAATGAACGAAACCTGAGAATAATGAAAGCAGATATTTGAACTTACCCCTACTATTCAGTGTGTGGTACATTTGTGTAGTTACACCAGTATTATACAAGTAAGTACTACGTACCAGTGTGTTCATACACTAGAGTGACATACTACTTACACATCTAGTTACCATGTAAGTTCCAACCCAGGCTCATTCTGAAAACGTAGTCCTCTGGACGTTTCTGGAGACCGCGAAATATGTCCCAGGAGGTACGTATGGCTGCATTTCATTTTTTTAAGCGAACGCTACGGGGCGGTATGATGCTGTTCCCTGTCGCGCTTACCAGCTGACCGCTTACCTCCATGTGGAGTGCTTTCCCACCGCAACCAGTTTGTCCCGTCAACTCATTGTGTACGTAGGCAGACTTCAGATGCAGAGAGGAGGAGTTGACCACGGCGACAGGGTTCGAGTCCAGGGAAGAGCGGTTCCAGAAATCTGGTAAGAAAAAAACAGAATTCAAAAAAATACAGAGAATGAGTTCATAACAGGGTGAGAATGTGGTGAAATCCGAAAACGTGGTAAAAAATCAGACGAGGGCTTTTCTTTTTCTAGACGGCTTTTTTAAATTGTTGCTTGGGTTTAGGAAAGTGAGTGGGCGGGCAGATCAATCGGTACAATTAGTTGGGTTTAGAGAAGGAGAAGGGTGGGTCAGCCGATTGGCCGGTCACACAGTCAAACATTCAGTCAGTCAGACAGCGGCCTCAGGTGGGTTCACGCAAGAACAGCGTGGGCGCGAACGGCACTCGTGAGAGACATTTGAGATATGAAAAAGCACACACAACAGCCTCTCGCGGTTCGTGAAAACAACCGCGAGAAAAATACGTACCTCCCGGGACGTATTTCGCGGTCTCCAGAAACGTCCACGGGATTACGTTTTCAGAATGAGTCTGGGTTGGTAAGTTTACAGGTATAAACAACACTTGAAATAAAGTGTGACCGAAATTTCTCCTGAAAAACATTGTTTCTGTGAACCCAGCATTAGAGAAGGTTGCATGTTTAATTCCCAAATAGCACAAAACGTACAATAAGAAGTTTTTATAATAAAAATAAATAAAGTAAAAATTTTGATCGTAATAATCTAGGAAAAGTCTGTATAATAACTGTGTTTTTCTGTAAACATTCTAATGAAAATATCTGTAGATTTATTATTTTTTGCATTTTATTTCTATAATTTTATGTTTTTTGTTTGGCAGCCGTAGCTGCCAGTCATTTGACATCTTTTTTTACGATTTTTTATTTTTTTTACAGAGCAAGTAATTACAATTTATTACTTTAATTTTACGTAATTTTAAATGTACTTCATAAAAAACAGGAAAAAACGCTGTGTAAATAGTACAGCAATTTTATTGTATAAAACTGACAAATTGCTGTAATTTGTCATTACTTATATAGTACATAAAATAACAGTCAAGCTGTTCATTTACAGATATTGTTTGTAATTTTTTACGGATTTTTGAATATAATTTAAAATAACTGAAAAAATACTGTATAAATAATACTGTAATTTCCCTGTATAAAAACCAAAAATGTCAGTAATTTGTCTTTAATGATAAAGTACCTAAAATGAAAGTCAAACTGTGAATTTAGAGAGATTGTTTGTCATTTCACAAAGTTCTACATATAATTTTAAATGACAAAAAAATTACTGTAAAAAATTTATGGATATTTTCTGTAAAATTAAGGGTTTTTTTTTTTTACAGTGTATACTGGCTCTTGTTTAGGTCATAAGAACTAAATGTAAGTGCACGTTTGAATTGGAAAATGTGATTTGGAGAAGGTAGTGGGTTCAAACCTCAGATCACAAAAGCTTTAGCTTGAAAACACATATACCCCACATGTCATGTCCCCCATGACTGTGGGGGAAACCGGAGCATCCGGAGGGAACCCACACCAACACGAGGAGAACATGCAAACTCCACACAGAAATGCCAACTGGCCCAACCGGGACTTGAACCAGCAACCTCTTTGCTGTGAGGTGGCAGTGCTGCAAACCACCGTGCTGCCCTAATTAACAAAATTAACCGCATGCACTCTTGTTTGTATAACAAATGTTGAGCAGATGGAGAATAAGAATTACAGGGGAAGGTTGTGGGACTTACTCCCATAGCTCAAAATGGACCTCCAACACATTGTAGAAGCATAAAAATGGATGCATTTTTTTTTCTCACACACTTTAAGTTCCCCTACCTCAACCATGCCCTTGAGCGAGACGCCTATCCCTGAGTCGCCCTGAGGGAACCCGACTGTTCATTGCTCTCAATAAAAATCATCTCGCACATGTAACAAGGCAACATACTCTGGTGAATAAATGCATTGACTTCTTAAAATGTGACAAAAAGGCAATTTTCAATCAGCGGTACATGTTTCACAGCTCTGACAGGGTGTCGTTTCTGAGAAAAGCCATCTGTCTGGGCCATATCCTTGAAGAAAGGCTGATGATTTACCGACTTCTCGCAAAATCTGACTAATCCCGACCTCTCATCCCACAAAGTCGCGATTACAGCTGAGCCCATCTATCAGATCTACTGCCTAAACATCCGAAAGCTTAGCTCAGAGATCTGTTTGTGGAAAGCCTTCGCCCTACATCGATCATTTAACACCTCTGTCTTTTCTGCAGAGGCAAACAGAGGCTGAGCGGGTTCAGACTAAACTTGGCAACCAGATTGACAGTTCAGGGAAATCAAAAACACACACTTGTCTGTTTACATCAGATGTGTTAGCGCTCAGGAGTCAACTTTTAAATTTGTTGCATTTAGCAACCTCGACAACTTTAGAGAACGTACACATGTTTGCAAATCCTTCGAGGTTCACAGAACATGTTGTTGAATTTGCAATTCAGTTTAACACTGTATTAAACACACCTACCTAAGTGTTATGATTATGTATATAGGCTGATATTTAAGTGTGGATTTTAATTAAACTCGTAAAAAGAGTGACAATTATTATTAAGGTTCATCTCGATTTATTTTCTAAATTAGTGTGGCTTTTTAGATTAAAAAGGATTTTTGCTGACAGTTTTCTCGCCTTTCATGATAAAGAAGAAACCTGCTATGCGATTCCAATCCTACTTTAAACAGCCATCAAAGGAATAGTATGAAGGATGAATGTGATTTAAAAGAAACAAATTAATACTTCTGTTCAGCAAGGATGCATTAAAGTCACAGTAATATCAGATAAATTATTATTTTGAACTTTCAAATAGTCAGCGAATCCAAAGGAAACATAATCATGATTTTCATAAAAAATATGGAGGGGAAGGAATTGTCAACATTGATGAGAATAAAAGTTTTTTTAGAAAACAAATCTGCATATATAAATAATGTCTGAAGAATTGTGTGACTCTTAATCACACAACGGGGTAATTACAGGGTAATAATGCTGAAAATTAAACTGTGCCTCAGGAATAAATTATTTTTAACACATTTCAAAAAGCTGTTTTAAAATGGAATAAAAGAATTTTCACTGTATTTTACAATTCAGCTTTCATGAGCACCTTTTCTTTCAAATTTTAAATATTAAAAAAGAAAAAAAACGTATTTTACAATATGAATTACACATACGAATCAAATTTCATTGTGAAAAAAAAATTGCTCGTTTTCCATATTAATTGATATATATGTAAACGACACATATAGAACCTATATATGTTTCCTTTACAAACATTATTGAGAATATTACATATAAAATCAATTAGCTACCGAATATTCTAATCTCATATATAAATCATTCTAATCATCAATGGTTGTAGTCCTAATTTACAGTAGGCTATTTATTAAAAAATGAAAATAAATATTATTATTGTTGTTATTATTATTATTATTATTATTGTTATTATTGTTGTTATTGTTATTATTATTAAGTAGAATATTGTTTATTTGTTGTACCTTTTTTTTTTTTTTTTTGAAAAGTCTATTTTTACAATTTGACAAATTCAAACCCCTTGTGCACTACGAATGGAACACAATTTTCAACATGAAGATCGCTAAAACTGAACTGTAAAAAAAAAAGAGTAAAAAAAACATTTAAATCATTTAGTTTAAATGTTAAAATGTTCTAAATGAATAGGGCATAGGGGGATAACTGGGAATAGAACCCAGCCAGAAACTTTGTTTCTTACTACAGCTCTAGAGGTTTTAGTTGCAAGCGTACAAGTTTGCGATGCAGTTTGCAAATGTTCGTTAGAACGACGGACTTGGGAAATGCCAAATTAACAAACAATGTTTGTAATGGTGGAATTTGCACTCTTAGTTACACTGTAAAAACAACCTTTAATTTTACGGTTAAAAAAAGTAAAATAACAGCCATTAAATTACAGAAATTTACTGTAAAATAACAGAGATTGAATCACAGAAAATTCCCAGAAATTTTAAAGGGGTGGTCCAGAATGTCATTTTAAGGCTTGGTTTTGTTGATAAGATGCAAAGCAATGTGTGCTCATGTTTCACTTGAAGGAAATCGTGTTATTTTTTCATATAGCTCACTTTGATTATACACAGCTACTCAGCTAACATAAAAAACGACTATCAATTTTCCCAGTTCCTCTGAATGACTCTGATTTGTCATCGTCATAATGTGCTGTGATTCACGCATGGGCTCCACGTCACACCTGGACAAGCACGCGCGTTTTGTGTAAACAGTCAGTCAACATGTGTCTGTAACAAGTGAAAATTGGATGCCGCTCCTTTAAAAGTGTTTGTATGCCATTGTGTGTGTGTTTATGTGTGTGCGTGTGTATACTATGAAGTATCTGTAACACGAGAAGAAAAAATTATTATTTTACCGATTATTATTGTTCTTTTTCTCTCATAATCGGATTAAGTTATTTTCTGTGGTGACGCTGCTGACAGAATAAAGCACAAGATGTGGGATGAGACCTGTGTGAGCCTGGATTGATTTTTTTTGCTGTTACACTCCAGTTGGGAGAGCATTGCTGTATTTTTTTTTAAATCAACGTGTTACAGGACGTCTTTCACACATATGCCTGTGTAAGTAACATGAATCGTTCACTAATCTTTTGCAACTTTATTGTCTGAGATGTAAAACGCATGGAAAAGTCTAGAGAAACACTGCCGTCTCACACAGAGATACGCACGTGCTGGTCAAGAGTGTGTGTATGTGTATGTGTGTGTGTGTGTGTGTGTGTGTGTGTGTGTGTGTGTGTGTGTTTACAGCAGTTTGACCGATAAATGTGCATTTGTAGCTAAATCGTTGGCGGTGGCGATAATCCCGTTGTTTACATCTTTGTTACAACATACCAATAAAGCTAGACACTGTACATGTCATGATCAATTTTAACAAATAAAAACACTTACAGGTCATGGCTCAGAGTTCACAGCGTCTCCTTGCTCCATCTTTGAGGCGATTTTAGCTGAATCCAGCACTGAACTGGGTGAGATTCTGGAAGCTGCGTTTTGTCAAATCATGCTTGCTATGTATTTTATAGTTCTCTGGAATATAATTAATATTGAAATGTAAGCACTTCTGTGTTTGGGACGTGTCATTTGAAAGCCCAAATACAGAAACAGAGAAGCTCTGTAAAAAACGGCAGGATGGCATTTCTCCCTCCGCAGTAACGTTACAGCGCCTCTGGCCACGGCCCTTACCTGCGCTGTGTGGGTGCGCATAAACGAACCTTTGTGATCTCACAGGGGGCGGAAGTATTTTGTGTAGTCCCTTGTTCATTGTAGGCTTTGCTAAGCCTTTAAAAAACTCTGTAAAAATCAAGGTCTCTCTTTGCATTGAACTTTGAGCATTTTACATTCAGTGATGCTGTTTATGTTCACACAGCTACATTACACATCAACTTAAATTTGAAATATGATATCATAGTGGAACACCCCTTTAATTAAGGAAGATTTCTGTAATTTAATGTCCGCTATTTTATGGTAAATTTCTGTAATTATTTATGGTTATTTTATTGTTTATTTCTGCCTAACCAGCTACTGGAAATAAATTGTAAAATTATGGATTTTATTTACAGTGTAGCTAATAGTGGTTTTTTGGAAATGCATGCCAGTTCCGTTTTTTTTTTTTTGTTTGTTTGTTTTTTTTTTTTACAATGCAAGATTCTTAATCTAAACTTGGCCTTTCTAATTATTTGAAAGAACCAATTCACAAAAATGCCAAATTAGCCAAATCATTTTAGTTCATGTTTGTGACGTGTACAGGTTTAAATACGCAGAATGAAAAATGAAATTTAGACGGGAAAGTTGTGGCTTTAAATCCCACAGCACAAAATCTTCCATGAAAAAACAGTAAAAGTCATTTTTCAACTATGCAGAAATTTAGATTAGGATTCATTCTGGGTTTACATCAAAAGTTAAATAAATTATTGACGCAATTAGGGTTAGAAAAAGCCAGTGCAAATGCACAAATATAGATAAGTTTCCACTGGGCGATATGAATGACACAATTTGCCTCAAAACTGTGGAATTTGCCTCAACGCCATTTTCAAATAATGCAAATTAAGTTCAAATAATGCAACTCAATTGCATTTGCTATTCTTCTTCTCATAGTTTTCCCTTTGAAATTTTCAACTCAGGCTTACCCCTATATACATTTCTGGAAAGCGAATTTTTACATTATTTTTTTTTTTTTAGTTTTGCTAATCCACCAGAGGGCGCTGTGTACTCTTTTTCAGATAAAAAATTTATCTCGCCAGTGTCATTTCTGTCTGCTGTTGTCATATAAATCCACCAGAGACCACTGCCAACCGACCCACCGAATGACCTCACGCACCTCCTTCTCTAAACCCAACCGATAGTATTTTCAAAAGCACAGATTGACCCAATCACCCCCTTCCCTAAACCCAAAATGTGTTTAAAAGCAATCCAAAAAAAAAGAAAAGCCCCTTGATTTTTTTACCATGTTTTCAGATCTTTCCACGTTCTCACCCTGTTATTTGCTTTTTTATTATTTTTTTGTCTTTTGTTTTTGTCTTACCTGTTATTTGGAACAGTTCTTCAACAGACTCGAACCCTATTATAGTGGTCAACTCCTCTCTGCGTCTCAAGTCCACTGACGTACATGGCAAGCTGGGCAAACTGGTAACAGCGGAAAAGCCTTCCATCCACACAACCACATAAGCGGTAAGCTCTCCAGAAATGTATACGGGAGTACATTTTCACAATAAGCCTGTGTTACAAATTCCAAATTCTAGTTTACTGTACATGCGAGTATGAATATTTTACATATTTTTTTAAAGCTCTTCTGCAATAAATGACAGCTGTCCAGCAGTGTATATTATAACATATATTCACCCTATATTCATAACACTTGTCTCAGGGAGTCTTGAGATAATAACAGTTTTAGTACAATAAAGGTAAAGCTAGCGGGACTCCTCTCATGTGCAGTTCTTCATTGGTTTCCATGGTGCCTATGAGGAGCCCGGTGAAAGCGGCCATACTGTAATTGAACACACTTGCAGAAAAATCAATCTGCCGCTGTTTGAAGTCAGAACCCAGAGTCCAATCCGCACTCCCTCGTTAGGAGTACTTTCATCCCAGCTCCCATTTCATAGTTATTATCACTCTCCTTCTGACACTGGCGGGGGAAAAAAGAAGCTCTGTCTATTATTGACTCGAGTGTTTGGTATTCAGCCCTGAGTACTAGTTTTATCTGCTCAAAAAAAGCCACAGGCTGGTTAAAACACACCAGTCATATAATGAATCTTTAGAACTCACTGATTTATATACATGAGCGTTTCCAGTTTATATTCACTGCGAGACAGCTCTGGAGAAGACAAATGTGAAGAGCTGTGGAGAAGTCCTGATGCTTGGTAAAAAAGAAAATCTATATAAAGTGCACTATTATTGAGGGTGCCATTATCAGTATAATATATAGCTTCTTTTTCTTTTTAAATATGTAAATTAGTCATTAGCTGTAATGCAAACTATAGTGGCATTGCATGTGTGTGTGTGTTTAACTTGTTTTGAACAACTCAGAGTATACGTTTCAGCTGAACATTTTTTTTTTCATTTTATGTTAAAAATGATTTTGTTCATTTTTTTTTACGTAAAAGCCAAACATTTTACATGATAGCTGAACAATTTACTTAATTTTACACAATAGCTGAACATTTTTCTAGTGCATCTATCAATCCATAAATTTACCATCTTAACCTTACTTTAAAACTCATGTATATCCTTTTATAAATATAAAATAACTAATATGGTGAAACCTATGTTAGAAATGGGTTGTATATATTATTCTGAATGTTACAAGTTACATTACATTTTTTCCCTATTTATAATATATACACACACACACACACACATTCAGGTAATTATTTTACTTATTTGTATTTCATTTGTTTTGTCTAATTATTATATATGTATTTTGATCAATGTTTGGGTAATGCATTTCGTTATCATGTTTTTTATGAAAAAATGTACATTTTAAAGAAAATCATTCTGTTCATACAGGCAGCATTTATTAAATGTCACATTTTATAAAAAAAAAAAAAAAAATTAAATAGCTGCTTTCTTATTATACAGTATGAAGTTTCAAATGAGATTATTACTCCAGTCATTAATGATACGGTCTAGTCGATAATGATAAAAATAAAAAAATATTTTTATTATAACAATTATTATTATAATTATAATTAATATGATTATGAAATTATTACTCCAGTTATTATTGCATTTATTTATAATACCATGAATAATAATACTAATAATAATACTACTAGTAATAGTAATAATAATAATTATTATTATTATAGTTATTTTATAGTGCAATAACATTTCATAATTTGTACTGTATTTTTGATAAAAAAAAAAATATATATATATATATATATATATATATATATATATATATATATATATATATATATATATATATATATACATTTTTTTTATCGAGATTAATCTCTGAATTATTCTAGATTAAAATGGCTCATTTGAATTCTGCCGAAGACATTCAGAATATGTGTGCACCCAAATAATAAGTCTTTGAGATTTTAAGGTTTTTTCAAGCCAGGTGGCACATTAGACCGCGATTTTAGACAGCACATTAGACAGCGATTTTTGATCACCTTAATCTGACTAAAGTCATAACTAAACTAAACAGAAACGGAATTAAGACATGTGGAGTATGCAGAAATTAGTGGCATTATTGAAATAAACAATGCAATCAGTAAACACTATCATGTTGGACTTTTCCTCATATTTTCCGACAAAATTCACACAGGCAGCTGTCAGTAAAGGACTGCGCACACACAAACAAACACACACACATATCACGAAACGCAGAATATTTTTTTTCTTTCTATTTGGCATGCGTTATTTAATTCTATAACACTCACCAGTCCTTATTTGCGTCTAATACCACAGTTTGTCACGGGAGCATGAATGAAATGTTCATGAGTTAAAGTGAAACTGTCAAACTGCAGTTAAAGTCAGGTATCCTGCTGATTTGATTCAGAAGGGCACTTTTTTGTCAGACAGCTCACCGGTCAGGTATACATCCGTACTAAAATATCAAGGTGAAAGTCATCATAGTTTGCGTAGTACAGACCCAGCTCCCAACCTAATTTTGAGAATAGATTAATGGCAATATTTTTTTGTCTCGCGTTAGCGCAGCACGTTTACGCCAATAACGGCCCACCACTAATATATATATATATAGTCGCGAGGGAGGTGAGCGCGAGAATTTACAACACTCAGCCAACTCAGGGCTGGCCCGTGGCACAGGCACCATAGGCAAATGCTAAGGGCGCTGTATATCCAGGGGGGCGCCAGAAATGAGCGCGGTTCAGTTGGTTTTGTTTTCGATATTCCTGACACACATTCAGTTATAGACGGCATTATTTTAAAAAACTCTTACCCTAAAAGGATCTAAAGTGTGTTTCCTACAAAAAGACAAAGCTGGTTATGTTTCACAGCTGTCTTTTTTTTTCGCTCGACATTACGAGCACTGCTCCGTTCAAGCCTTCGCAATATGTGTTCAGCCGGGAGAGCTCGCGCTAAGAGGAGCTCTCTGTAAGAGACCGTCAGAAAAGTGTTTATTTTTTAATTTTTTCTGCTCCGCTCAGCTCGCTCTCCCTGTTGCGAGGGCTTAAGTGTGTGTGTGTGTGTGTGTGTGTGTGTAATTGCTTGTTGCTGTCTATGTTTGTGTATGTGTTTGAATGAGAGAGAGTGTGGTGCTGTGTGTCTGTGTGTTTATACAGACAGCATGTTATAGCCTCCCCCCTAAAATATAATACTGTATATGGAAAGCATCGCCAATGCACCGTGATATCGAATTGAACCGAATCGAAGGCATGATAATCGTAACCGAACCATGAGACCAGTATAGGTTCACACTTCTAATATATATATATATATATATATATATATATATATACAGGTATATATATATATATATATATATATATATACAGGTATATATATATATATATATATATATATATATATATATATATATATACATATATAAATATATATAGACACATTTTTGTTACATTCTGTGATAAAGAAATACATAGAACAGATATAAAAAGTAAATGATCTGAAAGCACTAAATAAAAAAGTCAAAAGTCAAACATTTTGCTGCTTCCTTCAAACCACCTAAAAAGTCATATAAATATGCAATTAAACTGACTGTGAAGGAAGCGTAGGTGTTGCACTGCATGTAAGTCAGAGGTGTAGATAGTTGTGGCATGTTTTTTTGTGAAATGAAAGTCATTTCTGAGGTAATTAGCATGAGGGTCTGCTTTGAATGATTTTACTCCGTTGGACTGCCTTTTACCATCCAATGTCATTAAAGCTGAGGCCCACGAAACGATTACTCAGCGATAAACTTTTAATTGCTCGGCCGTCTCCAGTCTGCAATTAGCGGATCCAGGGAATACACAAAGCACCGTCATTTTTATCTCCAGAAGAAGTGTCACATACTGCAGAAAAAAAACTCAAATTGAATTCGGCTGTGGCGTCTTCTAATCAGCAACGATACAATGCGGGAGGGCTCTTTTGAATGGCGTCCATTCAAGTCGCATGTCCTTGATTATGGATGCATTGTTTCACGTTACTGGCAGACTTCAAAATATACCTCCAGAATCCTAATGGGCAAAAACGACGAGGGGGGAAAAATAAAAAATAAAACTGGCATTAGTGTCATTCACTCACTGCAGGACTCCAGATGTAATTGTGAACTGCACTGACACTATTGCTGGGATTTCGGTGGATGTATATTGTCATTTTTGAAATCCTGCTGACTTCCATCATGCTTCTAATTACATTATATAATAACAGTGTACAGTATTTTAAGTTGCGCTTGGTAAAACAAGTTAAATAAGATGACTTGTATAAAAGTAAAACCTAATTTATAGTGACAATAATAATAATAATAATAATAATAATAATAATAATAATAATAATAATGTGTTCATTGCTAAATGTTTTCTACTTATTACAGTACAATATTTAGAAATTTATTATTTGTTTTAATATTTGTTTGATTGTTTCACTTTTATTTGCACTTACTTTATTATGTATGATTATATTATAGTGTTATATTATTACTATTAAAACCAAAATATGGGTAATCAATTTACATGATTCTCATTTTTGTGTTAATCCCGGACGAGCCCCCTTATGTTACACCTGGCTCAAAGATGTAACATTAAGAGAGACGACATGGCCAAAGAAATCAATCTATATTTATTAGTAAGTATTTATTTGTTTAATCAGTGTGAAAGGCAAATGAATGAATACAGTAAGTGTTGTCACTGCTAGTTTATGGATGCAAAACAAAACTTGAAGGGCAGCTCTAGACAACTGCCCAAACAATAAAAGAACAGTGGCCCAAATGAACTCTCACACTGCATTTAAATATGAGTGATGACAATCATTAGGTGTGCTGAAGTCACACCCCAAACTTCAACGGACAAAATTATACTAAAACACAAACCAAAACAATGCAATCCTAAAAATAAAAAACAGAATAAATACTACTATACATTAGGGTTGTCGCAATACCATTAATTATTCTTACGATACTATACTAGCTGAATTATCACAATACAAAGTAGTATTGGGACAATGTAAATATATCACTAAAATATAAAGAATTTATGTTTAGAAATACTATATTTATGTTATAATAAGCCTACTTAAATTGAATTTATAACTTCCAAAGTATGCCAAAAAGTAATATTTGCACGTCACTTCAACTAAAATTTATTTATTATTTTTCTTTATTTTGTAGATAACTGACTAAAAAAAATACATAAAAAAGATACAAATTATGCTAAATTTAAACAAAATTAGGCTATATGAAGTGGCCAAAGTTGTTTCAATGTTTGCTGCATGTCTTTGGACCGTGGGGGAAACCGGAGCACCCGGAGGAAACCCACACAAACAAGAGGAGAACATGAAAACTTCACACAGAAATAAATGCTAACTGACCCAGCCGAGGCTTGAACCAGCAACCTTTTTTCTGTGAGGCTTACTGCGCCACGGCATCACCCTTCATTTGTTATTATTGTAAAAAATATATATATTTATTTTTTATTTACCATTTATTGACTTTACAATTACACCATTTTTGGTCCACTGCAAATGTTGACTACATTTTATTGATCTTAATAAAATATTAAATATTTAAAATATGTATTAGTTATTAGTCAATGATATATTCATTATTTTAACTGCACATTTATGATGCTTTCTCTCCAAACGCACAGTTGAAGGCTAAATTATTGTTAAATGTTAATTATTTAAAAAAAAAAAATACTAAGTGCTGTTTAACAAAGATTTTTCCCAACATTTTTTAAGCATAATAGTTTTAATCACTCATTTCTAATAACTATTGTATGATTATGGCTTTTATTCTCTTCTCTTTGTCCATTTTAAGCTGCTTTGACACAACCAACATCGTAAAAGTGCTAAAGACGTAGGGATAAATTGAACTAATTTCTTTTGTCTTTGCCAGGCTGACAGTTAATAATATTTGTACTTATTTTGCAAGGTACTAGTATTCTGTTTGATAGCCATTTAAAGCCTTAACTAGGTTAATATGTCAAGTTTTTTATGCTTTTAAGTTTGTATTTATTTATTTACAAGTTAATTTAATTTAATATATTTATTTATATCATTATTTTAAAGGAGGCTTATAATATTAAACTTAAAACATTCTAGGAAATACTATGCAAATTGCCTTGCTCTGTTAAATATCTATTGGAAAGTATTTGAAAAAGAATTAAAATTTCACACAAGGGCTATTCAATTTGTCTTCAAAATCAGCAACTGAAATATGGTGCCCTGCACAAAAAGTTTGCTTATATATATTTACTGCTTTCATCCTTTTAAGATGGATTTTGCTGAGTGCTACTTTCTTCATCTTTTGAAGCAGGCATAAAAGTACATCTCAAGATGGCTACCTTAAGGCAACTCTCTTTCTTCTTTTGGAGCTCAGTGAAACTGTAGGCTGGGCTGACTGATCATCTTTGGCCTTCATTCACAACAAAAATATATAGGTGCAAACAGTGCATCATCCTGCCTGTCATAATGCAGGCCCTGTTTTGTTACAAAAACTAGTGAGATGGCAAGTAGGGGTTATAAGTGCACACAAAATAATTAGGCAGAACCACATCTCAGTTGAAAAATTCAAGGTGGCTGATCAAGGAGGTAAGAAGATTAGAAATATAAAAACTGGATGAATGTCAGAGATTGTGAAAGGTAGATGGCAACTCTCAATGATTCTGATGATTGCCTTAATCAAAAAATGCCATTTGAAAACTGTTAATAATAACAAAATGTGGCCAAGATCAACACATGATGATTCTGCAGCACTTGAAATATTGGAGGAGACTCTAGCACTCTCCAAACACATGCCTGCTTTTCTTGTTTGCTCAAATCAAATAAAGCTCGTCTCAGAAAACAAGAGTTGTCCACAATAAAATCTGCTCAGGGAAAACACTCAGTAGGGTTTTGTTTGTTTCACTGGCTCTGCTCCATCCCAGTGGACTCAAGACGTTATACTGACACGTACTGCAATGGAAGCACAAACTTTATTAACAGTTGCTAACTTACACTAGAGTGGTTTAGCTTCTTGTCTTTATTTGTCCATCACGAGATGGGCGTCCTTTGATTCAAGCTCTAATGCTTTACATTTTGGACGTTGAATCTCATTTGACTGATATTTGCAGAAGCTAGCATTGAAATAATTAGCAAAATTTCTAAAAAATAAAAAATAAACAAGCCAGGTTAACCTACAAACATTTTGACAAATGTAATGTGTAATGGAGGCCAGCTAGAGAAGTGCTATGCAGGTAAACCTCACTCCTCTGACCTCAAAAGTTGCTCTAGTGACAGAGGCTATGGACTTTAGCCTCCTTGTTAGAGCAACCAACTCCCATGCTAAGAATTGTCGGTTCGATCCCAGCTTGGACAGGATGGGGTACAGTAGGACCGGTGGGTTACATGTGTGGGCTCAACCGGGATTGGAGTGAGGTTTAGGGGGTGAATGTATTGTAGGCCAGCTTGCGAAGTGCTGTGCAGGTAAACCTCACTCCTCTGACTTCAAAAGGTGCTCTAGCAATAGATGCTAGGTCCATGGTCTTTAGCCTCCTTGTTAGAGCAAGCAATTCCCAAGCAAAGAATCAGAGGTTCGCTCTCAGCTTAGACCGGGTTGGGTAAATTAGGATCAGTGGGTTATGCGTGGGGGCTCGTCCGGGATGGGAGTGAGGTTTAGGGGGGGGTGAGTGTATTGGAGGCCAGCTGGAGAAGTGCTGTGCAGGAAACCTCAGTTTTCTGACCTCAAAAGGTGCTCTAGCTACAGATGCTAGGATAGTCTTTAGCCTCCATGTTAGAGCAACCGACTACCATGCAAAGAATCATTGGTTTGATCTCAGCTTAGACTGGGTTGGGTACGGTAAAACCAGTGGGTTACAAATTTATGTAGGCTGTAGTTTTTTTTGTTTTGTTTTTTTGTCAAAACTGTCAAAATAGACAGAAATTACAGATGTTCTGAAAGATGTTATCATTTGCAAAACAAGATTTCAGATCTGCAGGTTTTACAGAGAGTAAGGTTGATTTAACAGATTTAGTCAGTAACGCTGTGTTACCTTGCTACTAAAAAATTGCCTGTAGCTTTTTAATTGCAAAACTTTTATCAGAGTCGATGAGCAATGCTGACAACATGTTTTTGTGTTTGCCTGTATGTGTCCTTGAATGAGTGGGAATTTGAATGGGAGAGAACAAGCGAAACAGAGCATATGCTTTCCATAGTTTTCTATTTTGAGGGACAAAACTTTTGTTGCTATTGTTTCTTATATTTGTTTGCTTACTCAGTGACTTTGTGGGTTTGGCCTATTTTGCTTTTACTTGCTGTGAGGACCTTAAATAAAGATAAATGAAATAATTTAGCATAGTGATATGAAGCTGTACTGCAGTCAGAAACCTACCTGAAAGTGGTTTAGTTGTTTCCATAGAAAAAAAGTATTGTACATCATACACACATGAGAGTGTCTTTCCATGGTCTGTCCAACACTGTTCAAAATCCTCACATCTTAGATCACCACTCACACATTATTTTCTGTTCAGTTGCTTTAGATGTGTCTTCAAGGCATATTAAGTACAAAAAAAATCATTAGAATATCCAAAAACAATTTAAAAGTTATATATTTTGACAACTCCCAAGTGTTTCATAGAATGTTCAAATTTAGAGAAATAAGCTATTTTAATTAATAGTCGATCGTTACGATAATGATGTCAAAAATTTGACCTCAATTTTTTTGTTTAATTTTTATAGAAAACAGAGAAACACCAAAGATAATTTAATTGTTAGACAGTACACCAATATATTTAGAATATATTTAAATGTAGTGTGATAAAACAGCACTACTGCTTCTCCCGCGATCTCTTTCGGAAGAACCAGAAGCGGGGGATGTACAAAATGAATCAACACAACACAGACTCATTGTAAAAATGTACCCCGTATACATTTCTGAGGAGCGGAAATTATGTAGCCAGAGCTACCTATGGCTGCATTTCATCTTTTAAATGAATGCTACAGGGCAGTATGATATTACAGACGGCTTTTGCTTAGTTTCCTGTCAGCTGACCGATTACCTCCATGTGGATGGCTTTTCCTGCTGTTACCAGTTTGTCCAGTAGCTTGCCGTATACGTTGGTGGAATTGAGATGCAGAGATTACATAACTGTGACAACGGGGTTCGAGACCAGCAAAGAACAGTTTCAGAAAGATGAGGCTTCACATTGATCCTGAAGGGCCAGCCTGTTCACCAGCTGGTGACCTCTCCCACCTACAGTTCTCCACGATGGAAGTCCAACTTCAGCCTCCAACACCTAGACTGCAGCTCTGCACAAGAAGTTTGGCCAGAGGAGAAATGGTCATGCCCAACTGAGCCTGGTTTCTCTCTAGGATTTTTTCCTTCACTTTCATCAATTGGTTAAGTTTGTTCCTCATCACTGTCGCCACTGGCTTGCATGGTTCGGGACTTGTGGAGCTGTTACATCGATAGATTTGCTCTTCAGTGTTTAGACTCTCAGCAGTGAAAATTAAACTACACTGAACTGAACTAAACTGAACTACAACTCTGAAAACTGGACAGACAGTTTCAATTTACTATATTCTTCAATGTTAAGCTGCTTTAGCGCAATCAACAATGTAAAAGCGCTATAAAATAACGATGTAGATATTCAGTAAATATTGTGAAAACTTCACACTCTAAAGCCTAGTTTATACTTTTGTCACATTTTTTGAGAGGTGCGCATCAGCAGCACCGACGGCCATGGCGAGGACTAAAGCCTGGTTTATACTTCTGCGTCAAGTGACCAGTGTGACCCACAGTGCATGCAACGCGCATAGCTGTGCATTCATACTTCTGAGCGCTGTTTCTGCTGCTCTGCTATAACACTTTCGAAATGCTAGTTGGCAGTGAGGTGTTTATGTTCCTCTGTGTCGATTTTCTTCCGGTGTTTTGTTTTTCCTTAACGCTTCCTTAATGTACAAGTGGCTCAAACTCGCCCATTTTGACTCCACACTTGTAAAAAATTGCTCTGTTAGGCTTACGCGGCTCTCTGTCCCACCCAGACTCATCAGCGCTACCAAGCCAACCAATCACAGAGCTTGCGCTATGCGTCGTTGCGACGTCTAGTTACATATTAAGTATAAAGAAGTATAAATCAGCCTTATGTGTCCAAAGAATAGGCTGCGTCATGGCATACGCGTGCGATTGACGCAGAAGTATTAATCAGTCTATAGAGGCGATCTTTTGTTTAATTATTATTCAGATTTTTTTACCCCCAAATTGCAGTTCAATTCTTTGTGTAAAACTTTTTTAAATGAGGAAAATGACTGAGTGTAGTTTAAAAGCCATTGCATGCTTCATATCTGCATTTTTTATAGCACAAATTGATGCAACTGGCATTGGCAAAAATGGACTAATACCAGACTTTCTAGCAAAAGGAAGGGTGTTAAAATACAACCAACAACTTTTTCTTCACAACTTTGTTAATTTGACTCTCTATTTAAATGTGAGTTACTGGAATGTTTTTGAAGAAAAACTCACATTCGGGCAATTACTGCTGTTCTGAAAATGCATTTGTGGCCAACCATTATCTGTAAAAATAGTGCTTTCAAAGCCAAATGTGATTCAGTGGTTCATTTTAATATTGGTAGTATTTGTCATGTTCACCTTCTGCTTCTAGAAGCATTAACTGTTCCTACAGACACAGCTATTCATAAGTAAAGTCAAAGAAAAGTGCATAACATACATTAGCATCTGCAGACATTAAATTATCAGCTATAATAAATGACTCCAAGGATTACAGAAATTATGCAAAACAAGCTGCCCAAGAACATGATTAAATTATACGCATCAATTTACCCTCATAAAACACACTATAAGTGCTTAATACCAATATTTTCCAGTCTGCACTAATGTAAACAGAGCGTCTTTTTTCCTGTTAGTAAAATAAAGCACATTAATGAGCTAGATTAAGACAATGAAGTAGAAAATTATATTTATACTTAAGATATATTGTAAGAAGCATCAGAGCATATTTATTCATTTATTAGGTGGCTCTCTTCATTCTGCGATCAAATATTTAACAAGGCTCGCTCACCTGTAAATTTGACCGTCACCTTGGAAACCAGTCTCCAACACTGTGCTAGCTTCACGTCATTTCTGGCACTTTGTGGATTTCCTTATAAAATAATGAAGCAATCACAACTCAAATCAGCATTTATTTACATTAGTTAAGCAGGATCGTTTACAATAAACAAGTCACTATTGCTTAATAAACCCCTTCAGGAGCATACAAATTAGATTTAATGTCAGTGTTTATTTTGCAACTGTACTTAATATGTACTTCATTTGCTCTCTTGTAAAAAGCAGAGTGCAAACTGAGTGTAATGATTTCTGACCATTTTTTGGATAGCTTCATTGCGATTAAATGCAAATATATTAGAGTTCAATCTTCTGGTGTTCCTGGCATGGCAGTGAAAAATGACCTGTATCATTTCAATTAAATTAATGTACTGTGCTTTAGTTCAATAATGGTTTTATTTAATGTTTGGTATTCAAAAGGGATTTGTATTTTTCTGGCTCTAAATTATGTTTCAGCATAAAGCATTTATGAACTGTTGATTACTTTTTAAGTATAGACTTCAAAATGAAATGTCCAACTTAAGATGTCATAAATCCTGAATGGTGGAAAAGTTGCTAAAGCGACAAAAGTAGTAGAATTTAAAAGTCTAATATTTGTATTTAGTATTATTTTTCTTGAAATGTTGTTATTATATTATTATACATATTGAAATATGTATTCTACAAACCAAATGTGTATTCTCTAAATTAAAATACTAAAGAAAAAAAATGAAGCATCTTTCAATAAATATAAATAGATTATACTGCCGGGGCGAAGCAGTGGCACATTAGGTAGTGATGTCGCCTCACAGCAAGAAAGATGTCGCCTCACAGCAAGAAAGTCGCTGGGTCGCTGGTTCGAGCCTCGGCTGGGTCAGTTGGCGTTTCTGTGTGGAGTTTGCATGTTCTCCCTGCGTTCGCATGGGTTTCCTCCGGGTGCTCCGGTTTCCCCCACAGTCCAAAGACATGCGGTACAGGTGAATTGGGTAGGCTAAATTGTCCGTAGTGTATGAGTGTATGGGTTGTGGCTGGAAGGGCATCTGCTGTGTAAAAATTTGCTGGATCAGTTGGCGGTTCATCCCGCTGTGGCGACCCCAGATTAATAAAGGTACTAAGCCGACAAGAAAATGAATGAATGAATGAGATCATGCTGCCTTTGCCCTAGATTTATTATGTAAATAATTAAATCTGTATGTATATTATGTCATTAATTCATTCATTTTCTTTTTGGCTTAGTCACTTTATTAATCAGGGGTTGCCACAGTGCAACGAACTGCCAACTTATCCAGCATATCTTTTACACAGCGGATGCCTTTTCAGCTGCAACCTAATAAAATATGCATTCTTCAAAGCAAATATGGATTTTCTAAATCAAACGTACAGCAAATATATCTGTAAAGGTTTCCTAGGGTGCAAAATAGCATTTTTACATACATTGAAATACAGTGTGCTGCCTTTGCCTCATAGATTTTCTATGTAAATAATTATAACTGTGTGCATGTATATTATATACAGTTGAAATCAGAAAACCCTTTGATTATTTTTTTCTTTTTTTAAATATTTTCCAAATTATGTTCAACAGAGTAAGGACATTTTCACAGTATGTTTGATAATATTTTTTTTTCTTCTGGAGAAAGTCTTATTTCTTTTATTTCAGCTAGAATAAAAGCAGTTTAAATAATAATAATAAAAAAACAAACGTTAAGGTCATAATAAACTGTAAAATGATGGATTTTGTTACAGTGTAGTCAGGATAGAGGGAAAGGTGAATGCAGCAAAGTACAGAGACATCCTGAATGAAAACCTGCTTCAGAGTGCTCTTGACCTCAGACTGGGGCGACGGTTCATTTTCCACCAGGACAATGACCCCAAGCACACCCCTCAAATATCAATGGGATTGTCATGGTCACACAAAGAGGACAAGGAGGGTTATCTTTTTTCATCAATTTATTCAAGCAAATAGTGCATTATTAAACAGGAGAAGCAGGGAAGTGGGAGTCTTTGCAATGGGGCGGATGAATAATGGTTTACGTAGTAAACAGATAGCTTCAAACAGACATAGGCTGCATTTAAACTGCAGATATTGATGGTCAATTCCGAATTTGTGACTTTATCCCATTTTTTTGATGACCTGCTTACATCACCTTTTAAAAGAGACTCTTATCCGATTGTCTGCATTTAAACAGCATATGACAAAGGCCCAATGACCATGAAAAAAAAGAGCTGGCTCTGACTAACAGCTGATAATAAGAGTGTTTTTTTCTCTATTCCTGTATGTAATCTGTTCACAGCTTTTGACAAGCTGTTTTACTATAGTTTATGACAGAAATGTTCTCATTTGTCCATCTTCTTTTGATATATAGGCTTTTTTAAACCTCTAGGTATCCCCATGTATTGTCCATGGTGAGATTTGTGCACGTCATGTAGCTATGCACTAGTTTTATATTAGTTCATACTGGTTATGTGGCGGACATTGTACTCTCTCGCTTTCGTTAACATGCCTAAATAGCTGTGCTATATGACATTATAAAAGCTGTTTAAGTCCTTGTGTATGACATTTATGATGATGTGTGCCTCGCATTTACATGTAAAATTTCAATCTACCTGCTTACACTGCAAACACGAAGGCACAGATCAGATTCATATCGGATAAATTTCCACATCTGAACAAATCCTGAATCTGCTTTGAGTAAATTGGAATCTATGTGATTTGTTCCTGCTTACATGTACATGGGCCAAATGCGATCTGTGCCACATGGGAGAAAAAAAATTGGAATTGAACAGTGCAGTGTAATTGCAGCCATAGAGTGTAAAGTCACTTCCCTTAATGATAGTTCTGTTCATCCACAGGTTCGAGAGAAACATTTACAGGTTAAACGTTCATAGGAGAGGGGAATCATCCACTGAAGAAGGCAAGTCAGTGACAAGGTAAGGTGAACCGTCAGACATCGATTCCAGCTCCTGACTGACTGGAATCGCTAGGTTATATAGGGAATGCTGATGAGGGGTGCAGGTGTGTCTAATTAGAACTCAGGTGAATGTGCTCGGGTGTGATGAGAGGTGGCAGGAGATGGGGAGCGATGATTGGTGCTGAGGTAACGTGATGATGAGAGAGACTCTGTGAATGTCCTTGAGTGGCCCAGCCAGAGCCCAGACCTAAATCCTATTGAACAACTCTGGAGAGATCTGAAAATGGCTGTACACCGCCACTTTCCATCCAACCTGATAGAGCTTGAGAGGTACTGCAAAGAGGAATGGGCAAAAACTCCCAAAGACGTGTGTGCCACGCTTGTGGCATCATATTCAAAAAGACTTAAGGCTGCAATTGCTGCCAAAGGTGCATCAACACAGACCTGAGCAAAGGCTGTGAATGTACATGTGATTTTTCAGCTGTAGTACAGTCAGTACAATTTAGTGCATTTCTTTTCACAAGCTTATAAAGCCAGCTTCAAACACATAAACTTCATTCTCCTGCTACGAACATTAATTTAATCTGATTTTGGGTTTGTCTGAAATCATAGAGCATTCCCTTGGGAAATTACTTAGAGTTGATCTCCTTACGATTTAGCTAGTGACAAATGATCAAAGAGTCAACAGTAATGCTTACGCATCATTGACATCGGCAAAGATTCATTTCTACCAATGTGTTCGCAATTAGAGGCCAGCAGGTTCAACTGACCTTGCAGTATATTCCTGTCTGACATATGCAGAGAGGATCTGTTGCAACTGGCATATTGTATTTACATTTATATTCTCCGCATATGCCTTCCTACCAAAGTGACTTACAATAAAGTGCTCAAGTCACGTTAAATGCCAAGCACCAGGACAGGTAGCTGATCATGCACAGCGCCTGCAAGCCTTAAAGCGATAACATTTATTCAGCCTTGCGTTGCTTAAAACCCATATGCTGTTATTATTTCCCCTCCAAACACAAAAGAAGAACATTGGATAAAGATGACAGCTGAATAACAAATTACGAATCAGTAGATGATTCCCTGAAAATTATGAAGCCAGCACAAGGTGTTTTCACAGTACAGCTGTTAAAGTTTCTTGTAAATTTAAAGGTTTTCGATGTTACAAGACAGCAATCAGCAGGGACGTGGCATCCTGAAGTCATTTATTTTCAATGAGAGTTGGTGACTCAGGCTCCTGTGAGATGCTAGAGCCGAATGTAGGCAAGATGGAAAAGTTAATGCTGCTGTGAGTGATTTCAGCGTTTTGTAGGATTTGTCTCTGTCCACAAAGTGCAATATAATAAATATGATTTGTGGAAAACAGTGGAAGAAACTGTCAGCACTCTTGGATTTGTGCAATGATAATCATTCATCTTGTTTGCGATATGATGCACTGCACACTGTCGCTATTTATAAACACACAGATTTCATTATAAAACAGTAATTCTGGTGTAATGACAGCAATACAACAAGATAAATACACTGAAATGCTAGTTTAGGGGTCGGAAAATGAAAGTTTTGATAATGAGTTTTAAAGCACAAGTTTTTTTAAAAATATGCTAACATTGTCATTAAGTAAACTACAAATATGGCAAAGAAAGCGTTCTTGCAGGACTCCTAGAGTTCATCAAGATTATTTAGATTAATCTTCATTGCCCCCTCCTTCATCTTACCCTAGGCATGCTCAATAATGTTCATGTCTGGTGACTTGGATGGCCAATTCTGGAGCACCTTGACCTTCTTTGCTTTCAGGAATTTTGATGTGGAGGCTGAAGTCTGAGAAGGAGTGATCCTGCAGAAGAATCTCCTGTGGTTTTTAATGTAATGGGCAGCACAAATGTTGTGATACATCAGGCTGTTGATGCCATCCACTCTGCAGATCTCTCGCATGACCCCATACTGAATGTATCCCCAAACCATGTTTTTTTCTTCACCAAACTTGACTATTCTCAGTTAGAATTTTGGAATCATGTGGGTGGTATTCTGCAGTATTTGTGAAGATTGAGATGGAGTTCAACAGATGATTCATCAGAAAAATCTGCCTTCTGCCACTTTTCCAAATGATCAACTAGAATTCAAGTTATTATTTGTTGCTCTTACAACTGGGATTGATGACAAGACTTTTGTCAGGTAGTGTGTGTTTGTATTGATTAAACTATTGATTATTTGACTAATCTAAAGGTCATTGCACACTAAATATGAAAGATTCATCAGTAATTTCGAATGTTAAAAAATAAATTCGACGTCACGTTGTGTGAATCATATTTACACACTGCCTCCAAAACTTTTATCGGTCATAAAAAAAGAACCGGGTAAGTTTTTTTTTTTTTTTTTTTTTTTTTTTTTTTTACACTTTTTGCATCCAAAAATTGCTTTGATAGTTAAAGAGCCACCGTACGAGTGAAAATACAGAATGCCGTCATTTGAGCTGCAGATAACTGTATGACAAACACATTGCATAAAATAAAGACAAAATATGGTGAACAACCCCTATATGCTGGATTTAGTGACTCGAGCACCTCCCCTGCTGCTGCTTGTTTTGTCTGTGTCTGTCCATAAATTTGACGTACTGCCCATAGACATTATAAAAGAAAGCATGGTGTGCTTTTGGTTTGTTGCTTCGACACGTCAATGCAGACACAATCTATTATAGTGTCTATAGGTAATTCTGGTCTCTGTTAAAGGTTTGTTTATATACGTGAATGTGTGAAATTTCACAAGCAATGTGTCAATTCCACAGATTTCCTGAAAAAAAAATCCTTTGCAATTTGGGATAATCCAGCACAGCTCTTTGATTATGATCCTAACTCTCCTTCCTCAATGCAGTATGGATGAACACATTATGTAGCCCATTCCTCTTTCTTTTTCTACTTTGGAGAAGAGAAGAGAACAATGTATCGCTGCACTGCCTTTTTTTTTTTTGGCGTTTACATTGACGTAAATTGCATTTTTTTGTGATGGATTAATTAATACACAGACTCAGTGTGCAAGGTTTGTTTATGTGACAGTTTTTTGCATATGAACATGAATTCAGTGGGCAAAGACCTTAAATGATTACATTTATATTGAAAATCTATCATTTTTATCTACCTTGCAACTTTGTCGGCACCAATAGCCTAGTGGTTATATGTGCCGACATATAGAACCATGGTGCTCATGGTTCAATTCCCAGCTTAATGTCCTTTGCCATTTCTTCCCCTCTCTCTACTCCCAATACTTTCCTGTCTGTAACCTCCACTATCCTATCCAAATTAAAGGTGAAAAAAAAGCTTTTGACAGAATGTACAACTAAAACAAACATTTCAAATAAAAACTGGAGAAAAAAAAATGTAAGCATGCTTTAATCTGAATGGCAGTACTCTACTGTGCATACAGTACATGTTCATTAGGTCATTATGCCGCTAGCCACGCACTGAAATGGTCTTAGGTAAATTATTTAATTACAGTAGACAACATTATGCCTGCACGTGAACAAAGGCAAACACAAATCAAACTAACAGTGGTTCTCAATTCCAGAATGAATATTTTGCATATTTATCATATTTAACACACCCAATTGAGATTACCAGCTCATTAGATGAGAGCTCCACGCATGAACTGTGTTCTGATTGACAGGGTCTTGTTTGTTGGTCTTTCAGCATGGGTAATCTTTACTTTACTTTGGAACACACATTCTGGGATTTGAGCTAGTTTGCAGCATCTTCACAAACAGGCAAAACTCACTAGTTTTTTAGAACTATTTAGATTAATGATATTTAAATTCAGATGTTGTGCACTAAAATGCGGTTTGATTGAGATATATGCTTGCTCCCTAGGCCACTTTGCAGGGCACTTAAATTGCATAACTTAGCCCGAACTATTGATTATAAAATATTGATGTAGACTAATTGTTCAAATACAGCCAAAACAACAGTGGCACACTGTTTATTTACACATTGACATTGCCACCTACTGGTAGACAGGGGCGGACTTAACCAACAAGCAAGGTAAGCAGTGGCTTAGGCCACCCAGGAAATTAGGCGACCCCGACCAATGCCAAGAAGCCTATATTAAACACATAATCATTTTTTTTTCTCATATGTTGTAAATATGTCTATAACCATTAAGATTTTAATGTTATTACTTCTTTTCAAAACCGGAAGGTCCCATGAACAGTGGAACTTTACTTCTATTTAATTAAATTTTACATTAAGAAGATGAAGGTTCCACTTAAAATATATATTTAACATGTAGTTTATTTACAAAAGGAAAACTACAGAAAAAAACATCTACAGTATAGAGAAAGAGAGTGGTTTGAGTGTAAATTCTTGGGTCCCATACCTGAAATTGCTTAGGGCCCCCAAATCGCTAAGTCCGTGTCACAATCATCAGCAATTTTATTCTGGCAGATCGATGGCAAACACACAGATTGCTAAAAGGAGTACAAATCCGCTGGTATAGGGACTACAAGTTCCAGTCATGCACCGCTCACATGCACCTGTTTCTCATTGGGCTGATAACACAAAGGAAACATGAGTAGAGGTGATGCCAGTATTATATTGTTACTTAGTTACTGTCGCCACTGGCTTGCATGGTTCAGGATCTGAAAAGCTACTCATCGATGATTTTGCTCTTCAGTGTTTGGACTCTCAATAATGACTTCAAACCACACTAAACTGAACTAAACTGAACTTATACACTAAAAACTGAAATACCCTGATCCAGTTACTATGAACATTTATGTGAAGCTGCTTTGACACAATCTACATTGTAAAAGCGCTATACAAATAAAGCTGAATTGAATAGTTGGTCTGAGTCTTCTGTAATGTGAAGTAGACACTGACAAAGAGGTGTGCTGTTTAAATAGTCCTTAAAATCAGTTCATGAGCAGCTTTCAGCCGTGACTGTGTGTAATCAACCCAATGAGAAACAGGTGCGTGTGAGCGGTGCAAGATTGGAACTTGGAGTCCATATTCAAGCAGCTTTGTATTCCTTCAGCAATCTACCAGGACAAGGTCGCTGGTGATTGTGACAGTCTACACCGTTTTGATGGTATTTTCAATTTTTGGTACATCTTTGTAGTGCAAGCATCCCTTGGACTGTGATTTAGCAAGTGCCAACACTTCTCTACTCGTGCACATTTGAAGGCTTCAGATTCCCTGAAAGGAAACAATATAGTTAATTTAGTCATTGATCTAGATATTGCTTTACCCTTAAGATATCTCAGAAAGCAATTTATCAGTGGCTTTAGCAGGTCTGACAAGCCTTAAGCCTTACTGACAGAAAGTCAATGGACCTAATTAGTGTTATCCGTAATTTCTCTCAGATATGATGTCTCAAATAATAAGAACCTCTGAGATTAATATCCCAGAAAGTAATACTTAAAGGATTTGTGAGTTAGCGACAGGAAAATCTGCAGTTAAAAAGAACTCCTAATGATATAGCGACAGAACTTTCCACCTTTGTGCCATTCAACCAGTTTAATTGGTCTTGAATTTAATTGGCTTGCCGACACTGACAACAGAATTGTGCATAGATCCCAGTGAATAATTTCAACATCCATGCGGATAATGTTTTGACATAGCTTCCCAAAGTGTGCAAAAATCGAAATGTTTCAAAGCTATTGATTGTGACTATGCATCATTTGCACTGCTTCTGAGCTAGCAAGGCAATTCTTTATTTAAATGGGTGTTTATGAAGTGCACAAAAACCCCCACTCCCAGAGTCAAAATAAATGCAACAGCGAAGATTATTACCGCCGAGCTGCAGTGTAAATATGCAGGAGGCAGGGGCACGAGTGGGGTAGTGCTTCATTATCTATCTGTCTGGCTTATACGCGGCCCTTCTTCAATCATAAAATATTGCAATTGCTGTCTCATTTCTGACTATCAATCAAGAGAGACACAGTTTGCTCCACTAATGGACTGCTCTGACTGATTTCTCTCTGTGCAGTCATCTGGGCATGGCAGCATTACGAGTCACGGCGAATTAAATTACAGCTAGCAAAACTTCTCCCATTCTCTACTGGGGGAAAGTGACACTGCAGGCCCCTGGAGAAATAGGGGGTTGTGGGAACGTCACTCGGATAATTTGGGGATATCATAAATTCATAATATTCACATGGGCAAAGTGCATGGGAGTGCAAGACCCATAAGTCATGCAACTGTCAGAGGCAGATGGTGATACATGCAGTGGGGGTGGGATGCAAGGTGCTCCAGGCAGGGGGTGTGTGCTGCGGTTTGCCGTCAGATAAGGAGAGAGGCCTCCCTAATTCCATCCGCTAGTCTAATGTGTTTTTAATGCAGCCTGTGACTTATGTTGCTGTCAGAGCGCGCTGCCGCAGAGGGATTCCCAGACAGTAGTGGGCAGCAGGCGAAGACTTGGAAAGGTGGCAAAGATTAATCGACTAGCAGGGGCAAACGCAACTTGATCAAATGTGCATTGATGAGGAAAAAACACAGAGAGGGCAAAACCTATGGAGTGGAGACGAGACACTAGAGTCATCTCAGCATTTTGCTAAATGGACCTATTGTTCCTCTGTGAATTGGTGCTACAAGACTGATTCACCCAAAATGCTTGCTTCGGATCCCAGCAGAGCAAACAACTCACAAAGGAGATTTGTGAAGCTACCTTGCTTATCAATTATGCAAAGCACATTTGATTCAAAAATACCTTATTTGAACTTTCGAGATTCACAGATAAACCATTTTCCACCAAAACATTGTTAGTTCTTATATCAGAGCAAGCGTAAAACTTGGGTAATCACTCTGTTAACCACTCTGATAAAATCACCAGGAGTGTAAACTGCAATATTAGAGCAAATATTAGTGTCTGCCTTGTTGGTTAGAAAACCATATTTGGAGGGGACCCTATCCTTCCCCCAGTTCTGTGATGTTACTGGTTCCCTGTTTAATACCAGCTGCACAGAGGAACAAATATTTCCAGCCTAGAGCTGGAAGCCACTGTCTCCTCAGTGGAGACACTTGGAACCCATCAAACTAGTGGCTTATGAGTGGACAAGGGGAATAAGTTAAACTAAAACAGAATACATCCCAAAATACTGAAACACTTTCATCTCTAAATATTCTTCAGCTGTTTTTTAAAGGAAGTCTGTGCACACTTGGCCCGGGTATCGTTTGGGGTTATTTTGATACCAGTGCAAAATCGCCATTTCTGTGTGGAGTTTATACGTTCTCCCCGTGCTCACGTGGGTTTCTCTCAGGTGCCCTAGTTTCCTTCCACCGTCCAAAAACATGCCACTTAAGTTAATTGACTAATCCAAATGGGCACCATAGACATGCTGAGTAAGTACTAGTAAGTAGTTATCTCTTAAGAGAAATCCCTATCTGTTTATTAGCTACTACAGCAGGGGAGTTTTCGAGTTCTACCTGAGCTCAAACTCCTGTCTCGCCTTGCAAATGGGAGGGAGCTCTGGGCTCGAGGATGTTATGAGCTCTGGGCTCTCTCTTGGGACAGTATGGCAAACATGCTTTATAAACAATCATCAGCTAAGTGTGAAATCTTAAAAGGTTTGTCTCTATGTTCATTTGTTAATTGTGACTGTTTTGTTTCATGTAAAATGTTTATACTATTTTCAAATCATATGTGAGTTTTCTACTTTGATAATGTGATAGCCATGCTGTGGAATTTATATGTCTGCAGCAAGCCATCCACTTATAGGACTGTATTGTTTTATATTACAGCAAAAGTGTTAACCAAATACTTTGTGCTGGTCTTCATTCGAGAAAAACACAATGCAAAAGGAAGAAGATGAGTTGAAGGACCGGAAACAAGCATTAAGTAAGGTCTGGTGGAGAAGTGTTGTTTTAATAAAATTTGATATCACATGATGAATGGAAAGAAAAAACCTCCGCATTTCGTGACGCGGGTGTCTGTGGTCCTTTAAGGTAATTAAAAATCGCTGTTTACATGATAGACTTCAGGCATCATAGTATTGTTTTAATCATACTAAAATCGGAGTATTGGTGTCCATCTAAGTGAAGTTTGATCAACTAATTTCGAGAGGAGCACGTGATATGATTGACCGCAGCTGGTCTCTCATCTACAATCATTAGTTAGCCAATCAGATTATTCCAAACTCATTAGCTAAAAGTAATCTCTTCATTTTCAAAAGAAACCCCCCATCCACCCTTTCTCCCCCTCTATTCCTTTATCAAAGGGAGCTTTCGAGAACTACCTGATCTCATTCTCCTCTTACATGCTAAACTGACCAGGCGGCAGCCCAGGGCTCAATTGTCTCTGAACTAAGGGTTCTCTCCCGTGACAGAATGCCAAACCTGCTAACATTTGTCAAACAGGTTCTAAGTGTGAACACTTGAAACAGTGGAAGCACCTGATGATGTCACAAGCTGTCAAAGAGAGTGCATTCTTCTGCCTTTAGGTTGACTCCATGATGTGTCCTTAAATGTTTCATTAAGTTTGACGTGTTTACAACTTTTGTAAAGCATCTGCTTCATGTGTCAGAATCCTTACTAGTAAATTATAGCCATACTTTAGAACTCTAAGTTTAAGCTATTTGATAGAATGTGATCATGCAACAACAACAAACAGATGGTGTTCGTTTCCCTCAAAGTTGTTTAGAATTAAACATTTAAAGATGGTGTGACAATGCGTACTTATGTGTGCTTTGGTGCACCCCTTAATGTCCTTGTCGCAGCACCAGTTGAACTGAAGTTAGGCAATGTAATTCATATGCTGATTCGGTCTGCTGCATACCGGTTACATTGGTACTGGCGCCATAAAGGCACCGGGTTTCGGTACCCAACCCTAGTGCACACTTGCCACTGCTCTCTCTGCATGGAGCATGGGTTTCAAACTGGAGAACCACGACCCTGCACAGTTTTAGATCCAACCCTGAGGCCCTTCAGAAATTGAGAAACCCATGCCATGGAGGGTGCACAATTAAACCAAATGGTTCTATTTGGAACTATAGTAGTGACCATTTGTCAAACTTGTCTGTTCATGATCATCTACGATCGAGCTCCACTGAAACAGCTGTGTGCAAGATGGAGTGGAACACGAAAAAATAAGATACCTGGGCTTTTAAAGGGACTTCGCTTGCCTCTTTGATGTGTCTTCTTATCGCCTCCTTCTGATAATACCCTTCTGCTAATCATTCAAGTAGGTGCAGAATGGTGCTTGGTTTCAAGCTGGGATTTAAAATGCATGTATTCCTCTCTCGAAGGCCCCAGGGATCATCCTTCCCAGGAAGCCGAAAGTCCAATAAAACTACATGCAGAGTAATGACATGCATTACTGCTGCCTGCATGCATGCGATAGATCAGCTCCTGAAGGTGAAAGCAGACCAGGAAAGAAAAAAAAAGACTTTGTCACTGCCCTCCATCTTCAAGCTTGCAGCAGCAGCACTCCAAAGGTGAAGGCTTCCCAGTCAGCTGTGGCTGGCCTCAGCCTTGAGTCAGCTCATAAATTTGTACCCTTCTCACAGATGACTTCACAAGGTGTTGCCAAAGAAAGGTCACTCGCTGACTGTGGTTTTATGATAGATAGATAGATCCCAAATCTGATATGCTGGTGCCATTATGGGTGAGCACTAGGGGATATCTTTTGTCTATTATCACTCTGACGGCCAAGTCATGATTAGTGACAGACAGATGTGAAGATGGAGGAAATGATCAGACCAACTTAGAATTGCAGTCACTTTTACAAAAGTATTATAAAGTATGTTAAGATGTACTTTTAAAAGTTTTGATGAATTTTAAAGCTAAAAATATACAGAATTTAAGGCCAATTCACACTACACAGTCAACACCAACAAACAAGCCTGTCAGATTTTGTTTGATCAGTGTTACTCATGTCTCGTTCTGATACCATTGGTCAGAGTTTGCTTTTACCCGACTAAACATGTTCAATTGTTAAAATAGGATACACAAATTTTATACTAGAATGATTCCTCCTTGTCCAGTATCTGTGCCTTTTCTCTCCATGACTAGGTCTGCGTATTGTTTGGGGTTATCTTCAATAACGAAAATCTAAAAGTTTAAATCTAAATCTAAACTTTTAAAATGGTACCAGTGCTAAAACGGTGCCCTAGACTCGTTCACAGCTACAGATAGACAATCACTACCTTCCCTCGCATTCCAAATCTTTGAGTGCTTCACCCACCAGTATGGGTAGGAGGGTTTGTGACCAGCACCCCTTGGGTGAGGACCAGATGGTTGCCGCCTTCATCGAACTGCATCCACATTCCCTGTTGCGATGTTATGTCTATACCCCTGTCACTACAAGTTGTGACGCTACTAGCTTAACTACATTTCTCAGTAGCGTGGCAGTAGTGCTCTGGTAGTGATACTTTCTAAATCAAATGGCTTTTTAGTAGCGAGGTTATTTTTTAGTCAAGTAGCGCAGTAGTGTTCACACCAGCTACATTTACCACTCGCAGATCAAAAAGTGATGGCACCGACACTCAAGGGGACGTGAGTCCTGTGTCTAACCGATTAAAATACATCCATGTGAAGGCGAAAATGACGATTTTTTCTTCTAGCTGTTTTACGGTGGTGGGCAACAAACTTTTTGGTACGTCACTGCCACCTCTCGCTACGGTCGGAGATGTCACCAAACAATTAGGCTTACACAAGAAATTTGCTTGATGGAAAGATGACTGAGGAAGAGGAGTAGCAGGATTCCTCATGACCATACCTTGAGAAGTATTTATTCAGAAGCAATAACATTAATTCTGATGCTGTGCTCAAAAAATACTTCAGTAATTTATAGTAAGTACATATATACATAATATATATATATATATAATTACATGTATATATTATATATTACATATATATGTGTGCTTTGGTGCATGCTTTGATGCTTCTTACGTCCTTTTCGCAGCACCAGGGGCACCGAAATTCATATGCTTATTCGGTCTGGTGCATACATGTACTGGATAAGTTGGCGGTTCATTCCGCTGTGGCAACCCCGGATTAATAAAGGGACTACGCTGAAAAGTAAATTTTTTTAACGTCACTTGACAACGATAAATCAACTGCGTATTGCGTAAGAGTGTTATTGTAGAAATTGTGATAATTGTAATGATTGATAATAATGTAATATTCAAGATTTGTAAAGTCCCACAGTTCTGCATAACTTGAAACAGTGACCACTAGTCTCTCCCCCATCTTTAAAACTCTCTGTTAAAGAGAGACACAAACACTGCCATCACCTCCACGCAAACCCTGACTCTCAACGCAAAAAGCACGTTCGGTATGATTGGCCCCTAAGATCAACAACGATGTTCATATCCTTCAATGTTGGTTAAAATTAAATGTTCAGAGATGGTGTGACAACGTGTACTTATGTGTGCCTTCGATGTACCCCTTGATGCTTCTTACGTCCTTGTTGCTTCAATATTAAGCATAGAAATTCATATGCTGATTCGGTCCGATGCATACCGGTTACATAGGTACCAGTGCCATAATGGCACAGGTTTTCGGTACCCAACCCTACTCTGTAAAATCCAAAAAGTTAAGACAACTCAAACCATTTGAGGAAACCTATTGCAGCAAACCGTTTAGGTTCAAAAACTAGCCCTAATGAGTACTGTAAACTTCATACATTTTAGTAAATGAAGCAATTTGAGCACCCAATAAAATAATAACAATAAAACCTAATAAATTAAGAGAACTCAAACAAATGAGAACTGTAAAACCCAATAAGTTAAGGCAACTCAAAACGTTTAAAAAAATAATCGATATGAGTATTGTGAACTTACTCCATTTAAGTTAAAATAATGAGGTTTTTAATTAACCCATTACGTTCAACCCTGAGTTCAAAACAGTTTTCAAATAAGCAGAATTAACATTCCGTAAATTTTGAGTTAATACACTCATTTCAGTTGATAAAGTTGACTGTTGGGTTTTACAGTGTAGTTATAAGAAATAAAATTGGCATGTTACTCATTGTAGTTAGAATAGTAGAAATATTTTAATCCTTTTACACACTCACGTGTCAATAGACAGTAATTATTTTTCCAATATTTAGAATTGTTTATGTTCCCTCTCTTCAGTTTCTTTTCTGGCCATGAAAATTCAGTTTGGAAAAATTGTGTGCAAACTAAAAAGTCCAAAAACAATTCAAACCACATTTGAAACCTGAGTACATTATAAGGTAATCATACAGGTAGAAAAACACTGTCAACAAAATTTACATCACACGCATATTCACAAGCATGCACATAAAATCTGATGTGCGATACAAAGTTTGTCAAATAAAACAGCTTATTGAATTTACCTTGAAAGCATGTATTCAGAACAAATGTAGCTCAACGATATAAATTTACTCTTGTTTACTTTTGCGAAATCTACAAAATGCTTCTAATCATGGAGCCATCAATAACTGGCAATGGCTCCTTTAATGTTCCAAGGCCAAATATCAGTCGCCTCATTGGAGAAGGTAATTATGCTGTTTCTGGCCCCCATTGAATTCAGTCAAGAGCCAATGCCATCCTTCCCTCCGCTCTCCGACTGGCTCATCTCTCCACTTATGGGGCATATGCTTCCAAAACCCATCTGAGGTGGAGAGGCTGATGAGCCATGTGGAAAGACCGAGTACAGTCATTCATTTAGAAATGAAATTACAGAAGCCCAGCACCCGCTCTGCCTCTTCTTCTTTTTTTTTCGCCCCCACACTTATGGAGCCAAAATGTGCCTGAGCATTTCCATAATTGGATTATTCCCCTACATATTCACACCCATTCCCCCACTGTGATATTACATTTGATCTAATGGTCACCGCAGAACTGCAGGATGCATATTGAGGATGGTGAAACACACAAGCTCAGTTTGATGAAATTGTGAGCAGGAGAAGCGTCTGAAGTGAGACTGTAAGTGTGTCAGGAAAACAATGGGGCTGGGAAGGGCTAAAGGTTACAAATTGGCTTTGTTTGTGTGTGTGTGTGTGTGTGTGTGTGTGTGTGTGTGTGTGTGTGTGTGTGTGTGTGTGTGTGTGTGTGTGTGTGTGTCATCGCTGAAGGCATTTGATCCCAACGCTGAAATACAAACACTTTTTCTCTTTCGTTGTTTTCCTGCTTTGATATCAGAACATGATATTTGTGTTTTATTGATGCCTTTTTCTCTGTATTACTCCTCTTGACCTCCTGGGACAGCACAGTCAAGCCTGTCTACATTATTCAGAAAAAGCAACGCGAAAAGTCGCATAACAGAGGTTTGTGTGTGTGTGTGTGTTTGCAGAGCTGAAAACTTGATGGATCACAGTGAAACCAAACAACTTATCAAAATGAATTTTGTCTCTAAAGCAGAAAATTGCAATTCACTAGATGATCCAAATGGGTTGATTGCTTTTTTGCCATCATTTTTAGTAATGCCACGATTACTGTTTTTAGACTTAGAGTTACCCTAACTATTAATCCTATAAATATCAAATACAGCATCTGGGCAATTCCCTGAAATTTACGACTTAATCTAATACTTTATAAGCAATCAGACTTTTTGCTTGCTGTTCATTAAAATGCCAAGAAAATCTCAGAGAGCTACACGGAGAGAGGGATTCAAGCCAATACCTTGAGACAACACACTTGTATATACATAATAGCACTATGACAACCTCTAATGGCCCGTTTTCACTGAGTCGGTACAGGTCACCTTTATCAGGCTTGCATTTCCACTGCCTAAAGGGTACTAATGGTACCCTTTTGATGGGCGTAGTGTATGACAGAAAGTTGCGTTCTACATCATTGTCGCTAAAGGAAATGTCAAAGTAAAACTGTACAGGTCGTTCATATATCATATGAGAAGCTTGGGTCGAAGCATAAACCAAAATGCTTGAATCATAGTTCGTTAATATATATAGGGCGAAGCAGTGGCGCAAGAAGGTCGCTGGTTCGAACCTCGGCTCTGCTGGCATTTCTGTGTGGAGTTTGGAATTGTGGAGTGTGGAGTTTTTAAATTGTCCGTAGTGTATGTGTGTGTGTGTGTTTGTGTGTGTGTGGATGTTTCCCAGAGATGGGTTGCGGCTGGAAGGGCATCCGCTGTGTAAAAACCTGCTGGATATGTTGGCGGTTCATTCTGATGTGGCAACCCCGGATTAATAAAGGGACTAAGCCGACAAGAAAATGAATGAATATATATATATTGCTGTTAGGTACCTTTTGATGGTGAAAATCTATCGAACCATACAATACTGTACCACTCAGTGAAAACGGGTCATTAGAGATTGTCATGGTGCTATTATGTGTGTTGTCTCAAGGTATTGGCTTGGATCCCTCTATCAGTGTAGTTCAATGAAATTTCCTTCCTTTTAATGAACAACAAGAAAAAAAGTCTGATTGATTAGATAAGTCAGAAAATTTGAGGAATTGCCCAGATGTGTTTAATATTAATAGGATTAAGTGTCTGTCTGAGTCTAACAACAGTAATCGTGACGTTACTAAAAATGGCACTAAAAAGCCAATCAAGCCATTTGGATAATCTAGTAAATCTTCCTCTTTTCCTAGATGGACAGCACGGCAGGTAAGTGGTTAGTAATGTTGCCTGAAAAATTCACGAAATGGGAGGATTTGGATCAGAAGCCGCTTGTCTGGAGAGTATTGAATGGGCCAATGAATGAAATGAATTGGCAGCGTAAACTTGCACAGGTGTGCTGCATTGCCAATTATCCCAGCATATAAGCACACCTGGAGCGAGCAAACGCCATCCTTTTCGCTTTAGATCCTTTCTGAGTGAGTCGACGAGGGTTCCTCTTGCTGATCAGCACTTCAGAGTGAAGAAGTTTCTCTCGGTCCAGAGTGGGTTTTCGCAGTGGTAGACGGTCGAGCTGGGTTTCTCCTTTGCTTGCGGTTCTTTGGGTCCGGTCCTCCAGAGCGGTGCGTATTGTTGCAACTTTCCTAAAAGAGCAACACAGTCGTGCAGCACGTTCTTTTCAGGATGTTGCTCTGACTGTGCGTTTCTGGATGCGGGAGTGGACACGATCACTGCATTGCATGTTTGGGATCCAGCATGTTAATGCGGTGCTCGCGGGCGGTTCATGTCGTCATTGTGATGCCATGACCGTTGCACAGCTAAGATCGCGGCTAACTTTCGTAAGAGAGCGAGCCACCCCAGTTGCCTCCTGTTCTAAAAAAGCAGCGGGCGCTCGGGCAGATCTGAGGGTTCCAGTTGGAGAAAATCGTCCGCCCACGGACTCGCGGACCTCTCGCTCCTCACGGCGCTCCATCCAAGCTTTGGGCAGTGGGAGTGATCCGTCTAACCAGATGGGAGCTCTCACGCTCGCTGACACCAGAGATCAGATGTCCTCCGCGGCATCGGAGGGTGGGCTTTCACTGTCCGACGAAGATCCGGACCCGCTCGCCCCCTCCGGGCAGGTGACCGCCGTCAAATCGGATGCTGAAGCGGACATGTTAGCCATGCTTTCCCGGGCTGCTTCGGCCGTGGGGTTGGAGCTGGTTCATCCCCCAGCTCCGCGGCCGGACTGACTAGATGGGTGCTACGTAGAGGACCAGAAGGCGAAGCCTTCGAAGCCTCTCGTCCCCTTCTACCCGGAAGTGCACAGTAGGCTCACGCAGTCTTGGAGGGCACCTTTCTCTGCCCGTGCTGCGTGTCCCTCCGCCCTCACCGCCCTTGACGGCGGAGCTGCCAGGGTGTATGAGACGATCCCTGTCAGTGGAGCGCGCTATCGCGGTCCATCTTTGTCCGCGTGGCGCCTCTGCGTGGCGGGGTTTGCCCCGCCTCCCGTCCAAAGCCTGTAGGTAGTCTGCCTCCCTCAGAGCCAGAGCTTATAAGGCTGCGGGCCAGGCTGCTTCTGCTTTGCACGCGATGGCCACCTACCAGCCCTACCAAGCGCAGGCGCTGGCCGAGCTGCACGAGGGCGGGTCTAACCCAGGCTTACTACATGAGCTGCGCACCGCGACCGACTATGCTCTTCGGACTACTAAGTCCGCCGCGTGTGCGCTGGGCTCGAGGATCTTATAAACTCAGGGCTCTCTCCCAAGACAGCATGCCAAACATGCTTTATAACCAATGATCAGCTAAGTGTAAACTAGGGATGCTCAAAATAATCGATTAACCGTTAACCGAAAGGGTGCATTTGTGACCGATAAATGCTATCAGTTAAACGATTAAAATATTATTTTATATATTTTTAGTTTGGCTGCATAAGGGGCCGATTAAATGCGTCTTTGCGTTAAGAGGGGCATCTTTTGCATGCGGCTCATCCCAGAGCAGCAGTTTGTGTTGTCAAGACAACTAGAGAGAACTTTTTAAGAGCTTGGTTTCCGCTACATTCATTCTTCCATGGCAGGGACCAAAATGCATCCCGCCACGGCTACATTACCCATTCAAAACATTCAGTTATTGTTGTTGTTGTTTTTAATAGCGGATTATAAACGCATCAAAACGTATTAAAAGGTAAGTGGATTATAACAGAGCAAACTTTTCTGTAACCGTATAGTGCTGTGCGCTGTTTAATCTTTTGGTGTTACGTGCTGACTGACTGACAGGTGCGCGATGCGTGAGGCCAGCAAACACGCAGAAGCTTTCAGTTAAGATGAACACAGTTTATATAGTTATACTTTATTTAAAGATAAAGTATGACTCTGTATATAATCACTCTATCTTGCTGGAGTTTACAGCCGTTTCGCTTTACTTCAGGACGCATTAAAGCCGCTCTGAAGGTCTAATCGCTGTTTTAAGTTATCCAGAGCTGTATGAATGTACAAATCTTGAATATCACAATATTATTAAATATTACAATTGTAACAACAAAGACAGCAAAACTTTTGCACAATCGCTACCCAGCTGATTCAGTCGTTTCATAAGAGGACCGCGACTCTTCTCTTCTTTTTTCCTTGTCAACATAAAGGCAGTGAGGTGCGCCTAGCGTTTTTGGACTGAAAAAAAGCATGTTAGCTGTGGTCGGCCACTTGTTTTACTGCAAGACATACTTAACTTGCGGGACGATAACGTATAACCCGTGGCTACAGACACATTTGCCAAAGAAGCAAAATGGAAGAAGAATATTGCTGTTTGAAACAGACGTGTTGATGCCAAAAAAAGCGTTGATGTTGACCTGGATCTGCGTAATAAACACAACAAATAGGCTTTATTTTTTATTTTACAGCTTATAAAGCATGTATGCACATTAATGCAATATCATATTTAAACAACAAAACTGTTTACAAAAAGTCAACATATGCGCGCGTTGTCTTTTCATCACGCAGCACGCACTTGAACCGCGAGGGAGAGAAGGGAAACCATACATCAGGACATGTTCTTTAAAATAATGATTTCTATTAAAAATGTAAAAGGTTTTGTGATTATAATAATAACAGCGGGGCATTAAATAAATGCATATTTTCCGTGGAGCGAGGAAGGAGACTTTGAGGAAGTCTGCTATTTTATTTGACGGAAGAAAAAACATATGATTGGAAAAAAACAGCCTATGCCGGTTATTAAAAATAATCAGTCAGTGTTTTCAATTTGTAATATAAATTAATTATTTAAGTGGAAAATAATTTAGGGCAGTCCTATTTATTTTATTCATTTTATTTAGTTTAATCTGCTCTTCTGTGCTAAACACTGCAGGTGTGTGAAAATGCTTTGTTATGTTCTATTATTAATATGCTAGCATATAAAAATAAATCAGTATTTTAAAATGCAATATTTAATGTGTCAGACACAAAATAGACACGTCAATTTGTTTAATATAAAATTAATAGTAATCTGACCAGTTAATCGTTAATAACCGATTAATGAGCGCCGGTTGTCGGTTAGCAAAATTAACCGAAATGAGCATCCCTAGTGTAAACTCCTGAAATAATTTTTAACCATTTAACAGTAAAGCTAAACAAAAGCAAAATAAATTTCACACAATGCAAAAAACTAAGCAAATTAAAAAATAAATGATATAAGCAAATATATGTGCTAAACAAATACAAAGAAACATATCAATAAAACAAACAAAAAAAACCCACATACAAATAAATTTTCCTGACACAACGTAAAATAAATTAATAAAAAGCTAATTAAATTATTAGATGTGGACAAAACAGACAAAAACAAATAATTTGTATGGCAATAAACATACAAATAAACCATTAAAAAATGAAATAATTGTTATTTTATTTAGTTATTTAGTTATATTAGTTATGAGAAACAAATAACCAAATGTCCAAATAAATAAACAAGTAAAAAGTTATAAATAATTATAGCAATAAAAATAATAATAATAATAATAGTAATAATAATAATAATACGGTAATAATAAATAAGGTATTATTGTTAAAATAAACAAATGAATATGCAAATAGAGCAAACATAAATAAATAAACAAGTTAAAAAACAAGTAGTCAATAAAGATGTGCTTATTATGCTAAAAAAACTAAACAAAAAAAAAATAAATCACAACAATATAAAAAAAATAAATAAACAAATAAATAATCAGGCAAATAAACAATAAAAGTTTTGCCTGTATTTTAATATACAAACAAAACAAACATGAAGTGCAAAAAAACAAAACAAATGTATAAGCAATTTGACAGTTGGTTTTGCCCTTGTCATTACCCAATATTAGCCACCCTCTTATTCGACCTATTTGACAAATTTCTGACACATGCATTATGCATCTTGTAAATCAGGTATTTTATTTCTGAACCTTCTTGAAACCCCAAACCGCAGCAAACACGCAGACATGAAGGGACAGGGTCGGATCTCAATTAGGTCAGTTCCTGAGAATGTTTCAGATAAGCATTGTGAAAATAAGCAAGTGGATATTTATATATTCTCTTTGATGTGCGACCTCGGGGGAGAACCAAACCCCGCGCTGGCATATTTTGAGTTCAGCGATGGAATGTTGCGCATGTTTTTGTGTAACACTGGAAGTCTATTGCTAATGAGTCACAGGTGAGCTCAGCCTCGTCGTCTCACGTTTTCATGGTTATTTTTGGAGGTTATAACACATGGACACACACGGGCATTTTCTAACACAAACACACACTCAAACACACACTTATTGACTTGCATTTATAACGACATCTCTCAGAGTGACTCACGGGCTGTTTGCATAGATCTCAAAGCTGTAGTCACTACACAAACACTGATGGTTAATTACCCTAACATTACAGGACAGCCAAAGGTTTCGACATCATCACAAGGTGACCTCTGTGCCTTTTCAAATATTGTTTCATATTTCAAAGCAGGCTAATTGATTTTTTTAAGGTGCAAAAAGAGACATCTCAGATATCTTTCGCAGAATTCTAGCCAGAAATCCATATTTCAAGAGCCGCAGGAAAGCTGAAAACTTGCTGTATTGCTTTTCAAATCGACCTCTCGGCATCTGAACTTTTTACAGGTCTTGTGTACATGTGGATAGTGTTGCCCTGAGGTTCTCAAAGCACAAATGCAGATTTCATTAAGGTCATGTCCTTACCAATTACTGGGAACAAACTACACTGTAAAACCCAACAGTCAACTTTATCAAATGAAATAAGTGGTTACCTCAAAATTTACCTAAAGTTAATTCTACTCATTTGAAGAGTTTTGAACTCAGCGTTAAAGGTATAGAAGTTAATTAAATATCTCATTACTTCAATTTAAATGTAGTAAGTTCACAGTACTCATACAGATTTGTTTTTTAACTCAAATAATTTGTTGAAATTGGTCCTCCCTTCGTCTGCTACCCAGGCTTTTCTGTCCATTCACTGTCCAATCAATTAAAGGTAAAGACCCCCCCAAAAATAAAAATTATAAAAATGAAGATAAACATGTATTTTTGTTATTGAAATTTTTGGGTGAACTATCCCTTCAAATGTTTTTTTTTTTTTTTAATCTATAGTATATTTTATGTGTGGTATTTTTTTTACAACAAGACATTAATTATTCATTCACTCACTCATTTTCCTTAGGCTTAGTGCCTTTATTCATCAGGGGTCGCCACAGTGGAATGAACCGCCAATGAACTGACTGTGGGGGAAACCGGAGTACGCGGAGGAAACTCACACGAACACGGGGAGAACATGCAAACCACAAGGTAATGCCAACTGGCCCAGCCGGGGCTCGAACCAGCAACCGTTTTGCTGTGTGGCGACAGTGCTAATCACTGAGCTACTGTGTCGCCTGCTTCATTAATTAATGTTAAATCATTTATTAACTAACATGGATTCAAAATGATCTTGTTTAGCATTTATTAACTGCAGTTAATTACACTACAAATGCATTATTAAAATCGAAAATTGTACAAAATTTAACATTAGTTAATGGAATTCTTCGATAGTTAATATAGTTAATGTAATTTTTTTATTACAAAGATGAATAAATACTGCAATAAATATTAGTCAGTAAAGTACATTAACTAACATTAACTAATTTGTGTTAATTACATTTACTTATGTACATATTTTTTCCATCAATAAATTATTGTATTATACACTAGTTCTAAGTGTTGTCGTTTGTCAGTTACCAGCGATCTAATCCTTGCAGATTGAAAGTAAACTCAGAGATTGCATAGATCTACATATCTGCCGGTATATGGACTACAAGATCCAGTCATGATTGCTAACACACACAGCTAAAGCTGTTCAAAACTGATGACATGGACTTTAAAAGCAGCACACACACACACACTAGTGGCTGAGTCTTCTAATGTAAAGCAGACTATGCAGCTAATATTATCATTTATTTAAAATACAAAACATGTTTTCGATTTAGAAAAATGGTTTGGAATAATTTTATAATGGTTTGATTTTGGGGTAGGACTGACCATTATCGAGGCGTCAAAACTGCAATTCTTTCTTAATAAATAGAAAAACATACACATATCCCTCATATGATTACAGAGCAACATTAAAACCCATCATGATTCCTAATCCAGTCTTGACTTCACAGTCAGATCCTTTTTTATGTATTCCTGAAGAAGATTACCGGATGTTTCTTGCAGCTCTGTAAATAATTCATAACTTTGAGGTCTTACATATTTGTTATATATACAGTACATATTATGGGACATGACTAGGCCCACATGGAATCTGTAGATTTTAGCCAATCATTCAGTCTAATTATTTACAAGTGTAAATTTGTTCTTGTTCATTTTTATTAATTTCAGTAATATTATTGACTAATATAAAAATGTTCCTTTGATTTATTTACAATAGTTTGTAAAGTATTATTTTCTGTCTTTTAGTAGATATATTAAATGAGACTTGCTTTGCTTAACAAAAGTGGATCTAGTTGAATTTTCATTGTAAACATTAAATAAAAGTTGAAAAGCTTTTTTTAAATTGAATTTATTACGTTTTTAGTTTTGATACTCCCAAAACAGTTTGCATAAATCCGCAGATTTTATTTTATTTTATTTTATTTTTTACAAAATTCTCTGCAGAAATAGCAAAAAAAGTCCACTGATTCTATCTGGCCCTAGATATGACCTATTAATGAAACCAAATGTTAAAGGGGTCCTGTTATGACCCTTTTTACAAGATGTAAAATAAATATCTAATGTCCTTAGAGTGTGTATGACAAGTTTCAAGTCAAAAACTATATTGTTTTACTCTTTAACTGTCCCTTTTAAGCTTTGATCCTGAATTTTGGTGACTGTCACTTTAAATTCAAATAAGATTGTGCTGCCAGCCCTGTTTTGAAAAGAGGGCGGAGCTACAAATGCATCATCATAACAGCAGATTCAAAAATGGCTGCTACTCAGGGCTGTCTATGCTAATGAGGAAGAGATGGGTGCTAATGGGCGGGGCTTTCTCCCTCTGATGACACCTACAAAGGGAGAATGTCAATCAAAGTGTTTCTGCAGGCTGCTTTAATGATGTGTGACTATACAAAGTAGAACTAATTAATTTTTACCATAAGAGACTGGCTATATTCACATACTGTTGCCACACAACACCCCCAATAAAAGAGATTTTAGCATAATAGGTCCCCTTTAATGAAGAAAAACTAATAAATCGTGAGAAGAAAAAAAAGCATCAAGATTAAAGAGTTAGTTTTTGCATCAGTGAACTGTTTGAAATGATATGTCGTTTGTCCTGCGGTAATGCATCCGACTGCCTGAAGTTATGACTGATGGACCAGTCACCCTTTCTGCCACGAAAGGCAATAATGCATTGATTATGCTGAATAATCAAATTATTCATTCAACAATCAACGGCTGCTGGCAGGCAGATACGCTTTCGTGTACCACAAGAATTGTGCCAGAGGCAACATTGCATATTTATGGACTAATCACAAGATTATGTCGCATGCATGCCACCAAAAGTAAATAAATAAACATACTTTTTCAAGGTATTAAAGCCAAATAAGCAGAAAACAACAGCATAAATTTCATATTCGATGTCATACTGATCAAAACATTCATTTATCTGTGGAAAAAGTCACTTTATCAGGTGTATACTTGCAATTTTTTATGTGTATATTTAACATATTTTACAATCATTAATATTATGTATATTATATATCATGTATCGAAGAAATGTGTGCATATAACCCATTGGGCCATCCATTGTCGAACTATGCTTTTAAGAAAACTACCATTTAAAAATCATCTTCAACCAGCCAAAGTGGCTAGTGGAGGTGGCTGTCTAACCGGCCACAGCTGAACTCTATACTGCATTTGGTGGGTTGGCAGGTGCTTTTGTCAAGCCCTGATTTTTAAGTGAAGTTTCACAAACTAAAGCTACGGTCACACTAGAGTTTGAGCTTGCGAAATTCTGTTGTTCGGTGCTGCGAAAAGGGGCGGGATTAAACAAGACAATTAGACATTTCAAAAAGTGAACGATTGTTCCATATTTTAAATTACTGTCCAGAAAGATCGTGTTTTGATCCTCGATTGGTCTCACGCAGTCGATTTCGCAGGTCAGAGTTCACCAACCTTGAACTTTCCATTGCAGCGATCTGCAAAACTTGCTGCATGAGCTTGCATTTTCAGTCTGACGCATTCCCGTGCGTATGAATGGAAGTCTGTGGGGAGAAAAGTGCAGTGTGACTGCAGCTTAACTTCGAGAGGATCAATCACGTAATATGAGCTGTTCTCTCATCTGTAATCATGAGTAAGCCAATCAGATCAATCCAAACACTCTATAAGTAGCCTGTCTAAAACTACACCCTTATCTTTATTTTCCGAAGAAACCCCTTATCCACCCCATCTCCCCCTTTCCTCCTTTAACAGGGCGAGCTCTCAAGAACTACATGATCTCGTATGCCTTACATGCTCATTGATTGAGCGGGAGCCCTGGGCTTCATTATCTCTGAGCTTAGGGTTCTCTCCCGGGACAGCATGTCAAACCAGCTATTATTATCAAGCAATATCTAAGCGTGAACTCTTGAATATTGGATAAAATTTAATCTATCAACACAAATTTTATTTGTGTGTGTACCTATTTTACTAATTTTTTAAGATTTAATATTATTTTTATGGTTCTTCTGAATGTGCCAGTTTAGTTTCAGTTTAAAACAAAATTCAGATTTTTTTATTACAATGTGTTAAAAGTCAGAGAGACAGAGAGAAACAATATGAGTGAAGGACCAGCATTCAGCTGTACGTGTACGACCCAGACACAGACCAAGCAGACACTACTGTTGAGAAATCAATACTCGTGATGTGCTAGAATATGGATTAACTGGATTAACTTTGACTGAGGGTATAAGGCAAGTTAGTTATTTCCAAAGGAGAGACGCATACGCGAGGCAACGAGCTCACAGTTTACAGCCGCACCTAGATGAGATGACAGGGAGCTTCTGTGACCAGGGGAAATGCAAGCGGCTGAAGTTTAGGGAAGACGCGATGAAAAGTACACATTTGCAAACCCACCTAAAGTTACAAACATTGGCGCTGATGAGAGCAATCATGTGGTGAATGTTGATCCGCCAGCTGAAATCAATCGAGTGTTTTTAGAGATAGTGCTGAAAGACTCGGTGGATCAGCAGTTTTTAATGGGCTGAATCTCAATACGCTGCATTCACTATGTCTTCAGCACAAATGGCCGCTAAATGTAAAATTTATGTTGCTCATTCGCTGGAAAACAAAGGAAGCCTAATGAGCCTTACATCTAAAAATAGAGCAAGGTTGTTTCTTTGGTGACATCGCTTTGACTACCATGCTAAAAATGGCGGAAGTGAAACAACAAATTGAGGATATGGTAATGTGCGACTGTCAATTAATATTGGTGGGCGAGAGGACCGCACTCCTACGACAAGTTGCGGTCGGTCTCAAAACCGAAAAAAAAAAGGACTGGATGTGTTTATGTCATGCTCCTTGAAAAAAAACGATAACAACAAGGATCCAAGATGCAAGGTCTTTAAATGACTGGTGAGTAACCGACAGTTTAAAAAATAGAACAAAAACAGAAAGATAAGTGCAGAGCTGTAAAGGAAAACCAATGAAGTCCAGATCGGTTTAGCTCTCTGGAACAGCTGGCAGATCCAATAAACGCAGTACAATAAACGATAACGAACTGACAAGATGCAAAGAACACCACGCACCTATATATAGGAAAGATAATTAGCCACAGCTGAAACCAATGAAACAGTCACATGATCAAAGCAGAATACTACTACACCGCAAATGAATGAGGCGAAACAAACAGGAAGTGCACACAGCCTGTAACCGTGACATGTTTATATCACCCTAATATGACGGTCTATACATTACACCAACACACGTCTGTCCAAACAGCTTGAAAAGTAGATTTTTCACCATAGGTGCCCTTTAAAATTAAATAGAACTTATTTTCAATGGTGCAGCATAATACAAGCAGTATTTGGTGTGTAAAAATTTTAAAAACTGTGAGGTAAAAAATAATGATTCAAATGACGCAACCATTTCATGAATTCACCTCACAGTATTGTCATTGATGTCTTCAAAGGAAGGCTATTTATTCTTTCATTCCGAGGCTACGTTGTAAGCTAAATTTAATTTGCATTTCTCTCCAGCAGTCACAAGTCGTGTCTCCATTCACTCCTAAGATAAGTTGAAAAATATTTAATTTCACGCCTTTTACGACGCCAAGAATAGAGCCGAGGACATGTTTCATCAATTTGCAGCTTCACATCTCTGCTTTTGAATTCTGCCCGAGTTCATTGTAGCGTTTCTCAGCTGAGTGTTTGTTCATTTCGAATGCACTCACTCCAGGCAGACGTCTGGATGCTTGAATGGTGCCATCTGTTGAGTCAGCAGCACGGAAACATTCAAAATGCAGAGGCTGCAGCACAACACTCGTCAACTGGAAAGCTCAGCCACGTTACGTCAATATGATTAGTTTGGAATCATTTCCTCTGGTAAATGCGGGACACCCACAATGATTTACCTTTCGATTGCCCCGTAATGAGAAAACAAGGTCTTCGTTGGCTGAATGACAATTGGTAGTAGACCTCACAGAATCCCTCAGCACCACAGTAGACATTAACAATCAAAACAAACTGTTCTAATATCACTCTAAGGAAAATACATTCAAAAATTAAATGCTGTATTATTTATTTTGGGTTCTGATGTCATTTGTATTCCAACTGTGTTGTTGTTACGTGTAGTGTTCACTTCTGCCCGTAATTATTACTTTCAATTGATCTTGTTTTACTTTTTCTCTTTTCATTTTCTATTGGTTGATTTGGTGATGTCAAACTTCTCACTCTCACTCATTCCTCCATGCCATCACAATTTTTCGATGGCTTTATTGCTGTGTTACAAAGTACCATTACGTGCCTAAAAATGTAGTGCGAGTAAACGTACCTGTCGTAAGTATTACTCAAAGTATGAGTAAAAAGTAGACTTTCAAAAGTACTCAAGAGTAGTGAGTATTATGCTGTAAAAAGCTGATGCATTTACTTAACATTCTGTAAACTTAACATTCTGTAGTGCATTTAGCGCAAACAACATCAAAAGATGTTAATCTTAGGTTTGATTTAGGTTGTGAGGTCCAAAATTCAAGTCTAGACAGCGTTTAAGGGCAACATTATTTTGATGTCCAGAAATGACGTCAAATAAAGTTAATATTTGGTTAATTTTAAGTTGTTTTACAAAGCCACCAAAATCCAACATTGAGCCAACACCCTTAACCAAATTCTGACATTTATTCAACAGAATGCAACGTTTGATAAACGTCATAGTGGTAACATCCACACAACATCCACAAACATCACTAGACATAGATATTTGGTTGATTTTAGGTTGGACATTGACGTCGGCCTGACACTGAGTTGCTGACACTCAGAGGTGGGTAGTAACGAGTTACAACTACTTCGTTACATTTACTTGAGTAAAATTATTGGGTAACATGTACTTTTTGAGTACATTTAAATATGTGTACTTTTACTCAATTATCAGAGAAAAATCATCACTCTTACTTCACTAAATTTCGTGGCATTCCTCTGTTACAGTCAAATGATAATAAAAATTATCCATATGTTTTGTTTGCAAATATCACGAGGCGCTGCATTGGAGAGGTTGTGTCACGAGAGGTTGCCATAGAGTCACATCTCCCACTTTCGGTTAGGGCGCCCGTGTTATACTGCAGTCACACCATGGCCATCTGCAGTTCCAAGAAGGACGATCATGCAGTCTGTGCAGTAAGTTTTATCGGACAAGGTCACCCGGCCTTAAGTTCAGTCTGTTTTCACTCCAAGATGTCAACAAGAATAGTCTGATAATGCGATGCATGCACAATGTACATTAAACTGACATCGCAGCATATACATGAATTCCAGCTCCAACCTGAAAAAAAATGGTGGTAAGTGTCTAAATTATCCCATTTTGAACCCTATTAATGGTAACTATGCAGGCCCGTAGCCAGGGGGCTTCAGGTGGTTGGAAAAACCCACTCCTCAATGACAAAGGTCAAGAATTTGTCTCATACATGAGCTTATTTGCCTTATTTTGACTGCTATGTCATCATAAATAGTGAAATTAATTTATTGAAAAAGGCTTTAAGACCAGTGTAAATCCTATAGTAAAATTTATTTGAAAACTAATTTGGTTATTTTTGCTATTTTGCTATTTGCTAATATTTTGGTACAATAAATGTGTCATTACGATGACGACCTAATAGGCTAATCCAGCTAAAATAGTGCTTAAAATGCCACTAAAATGCAGTATTTAAATCTCATACATTGTAAATGAGGTAAATATCTGCAAGAAAGGTCCACATTTAAAAAAAAAAAAAAACTTATAACAGGCTGGCTACGGGACTGCTTTGGAATAACCGAGTAGCTGTTAAATGGAATAACAGATTGTCCCAGTACATATTAGTCACTTAGTGTCCCGGAGATGGGTTGCGGCTGGAAGGGCATCTTCTGCGTAAAAAGGTGCTGGATAAGTTGGCGGTTCATCCTGCTGTGGCGACCCCAAATTTATTCAGGGTCTAAGCCGAAAAAAGAAAATGAATGAATATTAGTCATTCAGGCTGTTAATCCTTAAAAAATGTAACATTTAAACGTTATTTTTAACATAAAATCATAAAATGGTTTATATATATATATATATATATATATATATATATATATATATATATATATATATATATATATATATATATATATAATTAGCTCCATGTATATTTTTCCCATTATGTTTAACAAAATTTTTTTTAACACATTTCTATACATAATAGTTTTAATAACTCATTTCTAAAAACTGATTTGATTTATCTTTGTCATGATGACAGTAAATAATATTTGACTAGATATTTTTCAAGACACTAGTATTAAGCTTAAAGTGACATTTAAAGGCTTAACTATGTTAACTATGTAACTATGTTATTAGGTTAAAGTTAGAGTAATTAGGCAAGTCATTAAGGATGGTTTGTTCTGTAGACAATCAAAAAAATATTGCTGAAGGGGGCTAATAATATTGACCTTAAAATGGGTTTAAAATTATTAAAAACTGAGAAACTGTGAAACTGTGAAAATTTCAATCTGTTAAACATCATTTGGGAAATATTTGAAGAAAAAAATCCGGAGGGCGAATTATTTTGACAAACTATATATATATATTTGTGTGTGTGTGTGTGTGTGTGTGTGTGTGTGTGTGTGTGTTTGTTTGTGTGTGTGTGTGTGTGTGTGTTTGTGTGTATGTATATACACACACACAGTTGACATATTTAATTTAAAAAAAAAAAAATATATATATATATATATGAGCAATTCCATGAAAATGTCAACCTTGCCATGAAAAGAAAAATGTTTTCACCAAAATAGCGAAACCGTTTCTACATTTTTTGCGCAGGCAAGTGTTTTACAGTACTTTAACAATACTTAAAAATGTCTCTGTCAATGTTTTCAAACTATTATATTTGATTTACCAAAGTCAAACAAATGGCAATTTCACATCCATCACATCCATAACGAAAAAGTGTCACATCCATAAAGCTTTTCCCTCAAAAATGCAATTATGTCAAAATAAAATAAAATCAATCAGTTTTGTTCTATAAAGAGCCTACTCTTATCCTTTTGTTGAGCATTATTTATTTTGGGTTGTGTAGTTTAATTCACAGAATTTCTACGAAATATGTTGTATACTGTAAACTCGCAGACTTTTTTTTGTCACATCCATAACGCTTGTTTATTTTCCTCATTTAAAGTATAAAAATGTTCACAGATTGAATTTTTTTGATCCCATAACTCTGTGGTTAGTTGTTTTGGAAAATATAAATAGATGGTTCAATATAATGTTAACGTATACTTTCTCTGCGAATTTATGTTTTGAATTTTTACTGCAAATGTCACATCCATAACGCTGGAATCAGCCATATATATATACATATATATATATATATATATATATATATATATATATATATATATATATATATATATATATATATATATATTATTATTATTATTTTTTTTTTTTAATTTTATTATTTTATTTATTTATTTATTTTTTTATTAAATATGTCAACTGCCAACATTAAACCCTGAAATTAAGAACAATGTCACCATTTAGTAGAAACTGTGTGAATGGAATGTTAGTTATGGGCTTTACTTTAATCCGTAAATAGCTTTACTTTGGAAACCTAATGTGATTAAAAATCGCAAGCATATCTAGCACAATTCATTCACAAAGTCTTTGCCACAAAGTCCATTCATGTGCTTGTCAAGAGAGAGGGCGGGACCATCTCAAGTTTTTTAGAGCTTATTGGATGTTGACGCTTCTCCTTTCAGCTATTGGCTCAAAGGAGTGTCAATTAAAGGTGCAAAAATGGCCGGCGGCCATTTTGTTGACCAAATCACCAGTGTTATGACTGGAGACGCTACTCTGTTGAATTCACTACAACGAGTAGTTTGGATGATAGTTTGGATGAACATGGATGTTTATCAATGTATAAATATGTTGTGGACTAATGTTTTAAGGATTGGATTTCCTGAACCCTTGCTTGAGAGGTGAGTCATTCTATTCACGCTACATTCGTCTTTCGAAAGAAACATGTTTAATCTTTGTTGCAGTTTGCGAGGCTTCCCTTTAAAAGTGTTATGTACATTACCGCAGGTGCACCGCTAGGAAATCGGTGAGAGTTCGGCTTGGATCACCAGTGTCTTAAGAGTTTAGGCGGAGTTTGTGGACAGTGATCGAGTTTTGACTGTGATCTTGCTGGAGGATTGGGTTGAAGACACAGAGATTGCGTTGTGTGAGGCAGTTTGAAGTGGAAGGTTGAGATATTGTTGAAATTGTTGGATTTATAGTTGGAGATGTAGTTGTTGTTGTTGTGTTCTTCAAATCGAAGATGGCTGTAGTGAGAAACACTGGCTCTTTATAGTGGGTTAGGACTGGCCTGATTGGTGGATTATACGTAGCTAATGTAAAACTGTGTTCAATCATAATCACGTGATCCTCTTGAAATTAGTTTATAAATATTCTCACTAATTTCTGTCTTGAACACAACAGTTTTTTTCCCCTTTACTGCTTTTAATGCAATAATAACAAACACATACACTTTTTAAACATGTTTTGACTATCAGTTAAAAATAGTGTTTGGGACATTTCATATGCTGCAAAACAGTTGCAAGATGACACTGTATGTCTGTAACAAAGTATAAAATGTAAGACATAAAAGCTAAAACGTGCTGTATGTTGCCACTAAGCCCTAGGAGGTCATTAAAGGGAGTAACAGAAAAAAAAAGAAAAATACAAACCATAATGGCAATATCATCCATTATCAAAGCTATTCAATCATTCATTCATTCATCCATTCAGTTATTCCTTTTCTTTTCGGCTTAGTCCCTTTTTTAATCCAGAGTCATCACAGCGGAATGAACCACCAACTTATCAAGCACATGTTTTACGCAGCAGATGCCCTTCCAGCTGCAACTCATCTCTGGGAAACATCCATACACACTCATTCACACTCATACACTATGGACAATATAGCTTACCTAATTCACCAGTACCTCATTTCAGTGGACTGTGGGGTAAACCAGAGAACACCTAGAAAACCCACGCGAACGCGGGGAGATCATGCAAACTCCACTCAGAAACGCCAATTGACCCATCAGAGGCTCGACTTAGTGAACTTCTTGCTGTACAGCGACAGCACTACCAACTGCACCACTGCGTTGCCTCAAAGCTGTTCAAATGGACAAAAAATAATCATTTGTAAAAATTGACCTGCATTATGCAGAGTTTTGCTCATTTACAGTCAACATCTCTTATTAAATCAGGAATTAATTTAAAGTCTCTTTTCTCTTGTATTTGCAATAATACATATGTAACTGCATTAGCTCATTGCAGCAAAATGCAGGAAACACCAGACAAATTTACACTACATGAATATAACATTTTCCCTTTGTCTCTTGATCAGTAAGAGTCTTTTTATTTGAAAATGCCATAACAGCCTATTAGTGATGATTTTTTTTTTACATTGATTATTATTATTTTTTTTTTACATTTTATCTCCCATCAGTATCAGGCAAATAATAAACATATACAGTCGAAATCAGAAATATTAACCCCCTGAATTATTAGACCCCTGTTTATTTCCCCCCAATTTTTGTTGAACAGTGATTTTTTTATACACATTTCTAAACAAAATAGTTATAATAACTCATCTCTAATAACTGATTTATTTTATCTTTGCCATGATGACAGTAAATAATATTTGATTAGATATTTTTCAAGACACTTCTATGTTGCTTAAAGTGACATTTAAAGGCTTAACTAGGTTAATTAGTTTAACTAGACAGGTTAGGGTAATTAGGCAGGTTATTGTAAAATGATGGTTTGTTCTGTAGACTATCACAAAAAAAATAGCTTAAAGGGGCTAATAATCTTGAACTTAATATGTTTTTTTTTAATTAACAATAATTATTAAAAAATCGATCCTTAAATCTTTAAGTATAAATTTAAAAAACACCCACACATAGAATTTTTTGTGTGTTGAAATTACGTATACTGTTGTCAGTAGGCCACCTCGCCATTGTTTGACTGCAGATTATTAATAATTCACTGAATAAGACACCTTTGTTCATTAATTCATCTGTTGTTGTCATGGCGGATGTCTTGTAGGATCACAATGCTATATTTTCTAAAGTCATCTGCCTATACCATGGACATCTGCAAGCTAAACTGATTATTTTAAACATTAAGTGAAATCATTTGTAAAAAAAAATTAAAAATAACACAACAACAAAAAAAATTAAAAACATTTTTGCTTTGGAAACGAAATATTTTCTTCCTCTGTCGATTAGCATTACGTATAAACCGCTTAACGTCATAATAAAATATTTAGCATGGTTTAAAGCTCCTGTTTTGAAGTAATTAAATCTCTTTCTGTAGGCATATCTCTCAGCTTTTAATTTCCCTGCTGCTTTCATTGTAGATTGTTTTAAGAAGCGAGCATTAAATCATGACTAAATCTGGAGTCACTGCAGTTGTTCATAACAAAATCCTAATCAGACTATTTACAAAGGAACGACACAAAAAGCACAGTGTCACTAAATAGCACCATCTTAAAAAAGTGTACTCTAAATAGCAGTGACTTCGACAAATGGAACTTAATCTATAAAACTACATGCAAAAGTGCTGCACTTATTCACCACTGTGTGTCTTATTGATTTCCATTGATTTCAGTTTGCCATTTAACACATACTGCAAGCTCAAGCAAAAGGAAACATCCAGATCTAAACTCTTCTGCAGCAGAGTGCTACTCTTCCAATGCGCAGCAGAGCATCATGGTTCATATTAGGACCTCATGTTCCACCATTCTTTGTGATGAGTTCCCCAGGGCTTTGTACTGAGTCCGCTGCTGTTCACCTTCCGACCCTAGACTGCATTGCTCAACATTAAAGCATAACATCATTAACTTTTCCTTAGCAGAGTTATTGGACTCATCGCCCAGAATGAGATGGCCTAGTGCAACAACAACTCTTGCTATAATGGCAACAAAACAAAACTGATGATTGTTGACTGCACTGCTCTTGAATTACAGCAGTGTGGTATTGGACGTGCTCATAGTTTCAAAGTCAAGATACTGTTTTCAGTTGGTATTAACACACATTTAAATGCATCGCTGTGATCAGATGTGTTCAGACTTCCTTGGGACTCATTCCTATATTTCATTTACTAGATTCAAGTACTAAGCCAACTAATGCACATCATGAGTAAGCAGGAAAGCAAGTGAATGAAAAGAGAGTGGATGGAAACTTGATTATGGTGGATTGAGAAAGCCAACATATTGTTATGCTGCATAAACTTAATATTCTTCTGTATGCTTCTTCTTAGACTGTTTTAAGAACACATATCCCCCTAGACTGTTCATACTACAACCTCCAAACTAACTCTAAACCTCCAAACCATACTGAATTAAGTTGCTTTATCTTTTCCAACTGATCCGACTTACAGTTTTCCGAAAACTGTCCCGGAAATGTAGAAAAAGTCCCATTGACTTAACATTGGACCAAACTTTGTGACAGCATAACTTTGCACCAGACTGTCATACATACTTAAGTTTGAGCTCATTTAACTCAGACCACTAATTTGCCAATCACTGGTGACCTTTCAACTTACTAGCCACACCCTAGCAACCACTTACAACACCCTAGTAACTGTCCCATAGACTTCCATTGTAAAAAAAAAAAAAAAAACGTTTATGAGAGGTTGTGTAAGTATATGAAGCATGTATTTTGGGTAAAGTTCTTAAGCATGAGTGTGCAAGCTTTGTGGTGAAGATTGTCCCTTTCACTGATAGGTTAGTGAGCTCTTAAGAAAGGCCACAGACTCAGCTTTGCCATTTGTTTATTTTATTCAAGCAGGTACAGTATGTGTTTACTCATGCTTCTATTATGATTTTGAATGTATGCATATTGTTTGTCTTTTTTTGGTGTATGTTAAACACACTTCAACTTGATTTACGTCAGTTCGCGGCAAACACGATTGAGGAGTGTTTGGCGAGCTCTTAAGGAAAGCCACAGTCTCAGCTTTGCCATTTGTTTATTTTATTCATGCAGAATAAAAGGCAGTTTACTCCCATATGACTGGTTCCTTTCACCTAAAAACAAAACAATGCAAAGTAAAGCAAGTACCGGTCACTCTAACAACATATTACAGGGTATAAACGGAACTTAAGCACAATTGAATTTGTTTTACTACCTATTTTAATACCATCAAAAAATAGTTTTATACCAGTTAGGTTACAACTTAGAGCTGCAATTGTAGTGACGTGAATGAAATATCTTTCCAAATGGAATAACATATTGCAGAAAACATATACATTAAAGTAAAGCAAAGTAAACACCACAGTACCTCATCTCGCAATGTAGTGGTAATGGCGGGGTGTAGCATAGCGTCTGTTGTCTGACGTCTATCATGCACCTGTTGAAAATGCTGCTAGTCCCACTGCTGGCAGTGGTTTGCATCCCAAGCAGTCGATGTTGAGGTCAAAGCAGTGGAGGTTGAGGTCGTTGATGCAGCTGTAGCACAAAACATTGAAATGGGAAGCTACTCGTTGCATCCGCACATCCTAGCTTGGTGGCTATTTGATTTTATATGCAATTTGATGCCATTCATTCCCACCCAGGTTAAATTAATTGTCTTCTTGCAGACTTAGCAATAAGCCTCCCGGCTATTGCCAACTACAGGCCAAACCCAGTCTTTAAATCTTAAGTCCTCTAGCCAGAGGTCTGAAAACTTGCATTTTCCCATGTTTTAATTCAAATATTAAATAAAAGCGAGCTTGCCCTCATGGTTGGCAGCAAGCCAGCAGGGTACCCGGTTTTTTTCAGGGTGCCTGCAAATGTACACCACCTGATATCGCTCAGATACTCTCGACATATAAATAAATCCACGCAAATTTTAGAATAAAGGCCTGCACTTGACACAAATTGAAAATGTATCCCAAAAAAAGGGCTGGAAAATGTATTACCTCGTCAGATGACAGTTATTACTTTTTTATACTTTAAAACCCTTAATTTTGGCCAATTTCATTTACTACTTTTTACTACCTTTTACAACCCCGCAGACACCCTGAATTATTTCTAACAATATACCACCTAAACTAGAAACATACGATCGACATACAAACAATATACTGATCCATACTAGAAACATTTAGTATTAGTTTGTGGAAAAGTGCTTACTGGAGACACAAATCGTTTCAAATGATTCAGTTTAATTTGATGAGCTAGTCTAACCAGCTAATTTAGAAGATATAAAAATAAAACCCATTATTGGGCAGAAATGTGTTAAATTAATACTTTTAAGTGTCTGCTTGGTCGTATATAATATTGTCACCGTGTTGTTATCATGTCCAGTTGTTGTTTTTGTCGTAGGAGCAACAGCAAGGACTGACTGGAGGAATACTGACTAGATCTGGCTAATGGCATGAGGATTACAGACTCTGAGATGTTGCATGAGTCAAACACCTGGCAGTGTAAAGTAAATCGATTTACTTCTAAAAGGCTTATGTATGAAATACTTTTACAAAGAGGAACACGACAAAACTTTTTGTTATAATTTTAGTCAAAGTTCGTTTTGTGCATACACAAAACTGTTTCGGTCAGTTCTAGATTAAAAAATATATATCTTTTTACTTTGATAATGTTTTTATTATTATATAAATTAACAAAAATGTTTTTTAAATTTTAGTTTTCAGGGGTTTTTTTTTGTTCGTTTTCGTTAATATTTCGTTTTCGTTTTCCTATAATAACCTTGTTGTACAATTGTAACTTCCAGAAACTGTCATCTATTGGTCAGATAATCAATGGGCTGATCCAACACCACAGCACTCATATCACAACTTTAAACTTAGCCTATATATTGCTTTTAATTTCAAACTGAAAAAAAATAAATAAATAACTGTTTGACCTCCAAATTGTTGGCATTTAGAAAATATTTTCTTTGCAGCAAAAATAATTCTGCAATTGATCATCTAAGCAGTTGTGACTTTTCATCAAAATTACACAATGTGCACAAATCAATATATATAAAACTGACAAATGATACATTTTGCACCAGTTGTATCTTGTAGAATTACATATTTCTTCTTTCTGGAGAACGGAGTGTTTTTTTTTCTTCCTGACCTTCATTCCTCATTTCCCCGCGCGTGACCTGTGATAATTAACAGCTACACGCAGCCCTCCAGAGATGTACAGATGTACGCTGTTGATTTCACATGCTTGTTTTTGCTTGTTCTATTGGTAAGTGTGGAACAGGCTGTAGGCGGCCAGCAAATTAGAAATCCTCTGTAAGCTCAATAATTAGCTGCACACCCTTGAACCTGAGGAAAACTCCTCTGTGACATGAATGAATTGAAGTTATTTCCACAAATCTTACCCAGAGAGAGCGGTGGAGAACCAAGGACATCTGGACATGGCGGTATTTGCTACAGCGTATATGGAGCACATTGTTGCATTCAAAGGATTTAAACATTGTTGAACACAATATGTAACTTGTAGCTGAAGCTTTGGAAGAATGTATTAGGAATAATCCAATCTTTTACTCTGTCAGAATGGTAAGCAGGGGATTTACAAAGCCTTCGGTAACCATCTACTTACACAAGAAATAAATGTCAAATATAAAGAGTATATTTAAGAAAACAACTCAGACATGCTCACAGTGGGAAGTAATATAATATGAGGGAATGCAATGAGGGGGTGTGTTTGAAATTTTAGTTTCAGATTACAAGCTAATACACTTTAAAAAAAATAATAAGATTAGTTGCCTTTACTTAACAAAAGTGATTAAACGCATTGCTTTTAAAGCAATTAATTGGCTTAACTTTAAAAATAATAAATAAACGCACAGCAAAAAGGTCATTGGATCAAGTTCCCACTGGGCCAGTTGGCATTTCTGTATGGAGTTTGCATGTTCTCCGCAAGTTGGCATGGGTTTCCTCTGGGTGCCCCTGTTTCCCCCACAGTGCAAAGACATGCGTGTAAGCTGAATTGAATAAGCTAAATTTTCCTTAGTGTATGAGTGTGAATGAATGTGTATGGGTGTTTCCCAATACTGGGTTGCAGCTGGAAGAGCGTCTGCTGTGTAAAGCATTTGCTGGAATTGTTGGTGGTTCATTTCACTGTAGAAAACTCTGAAAGAGACCAAGGGCTCTATTTTAACAATCTAAGCACAAAGTCTGAAGCGCAGGGCGCAAAAAGTATTAAGGGCGCATCCGAATCCACTTTTGATATTTTAAGGATGGAAATATACGCTTATTCTCTTTATGACTTATTTGTGTGTTTTGAGAATAAACCAATCAGAGTCTCATCTCCCATTCCCTTTAAAAGTCAGTTGTGTCGCACCATGACGCATTTGCTATTTACACAGCTGATTTTGTAAGTGGAAAAACTGAGCGTTTCACTAGAGAGAAAATGGTTAAACAGAGCATCTGCAATGCCAGAATGAGAGAAAGAGCCTCCTCTATTCGGTCCTTCTTTTCACTTTCACTTTCTCTCTTCCGTGGATAAGGAAACGGTGTTGTACACATAGACATCCATTAGCCTACATAATTAATTTTGTTTGTTAAGCGCAAATATTTGTTTCAAAACTATTTTTAAATTCAGTTCTAATTTCCAGCAAACAAAATAAAAGAACAGTGTTAACGAAGTGTGTTCAAAAAACTAGTTATATCCAAATACACATGCTGTGCCCAAATATGGTCCAAAACTCAACAGGTGGACAAATCTAAGCTTGTTTTTAATAAAACAAATATAAATATGCATTTAATAAATACTACTACTAATAATAACAACATTATACAAAAGAAAATTGTCATGAATAAATTAAAAGTTTTGTTCTTGCATTGGTCTGAAAATAGCAACACATCATGAAAACACATCTTGTGCCTTATTTCGCCGGGTGTATGATAGGGCACTAAAAGTCTTTGCACACTGTAGTCTGAATTTTTATTCATATGCGGAAACAGTTGTCATGTTAACAAACTTTGCAGTGAGTTTGATGTGTTTCAATTAATCTGTTAGGCTAATTAATAATAAATATAATAAATAAAAATAATAAAGTCTGTTTGGCGTTGTTAACAATTTAGCAACAAATAAATATTTGTAACATTACAGCATGTTATGTAAGCTGACCAATCAGAGCCTCTTGAGGGCGAGCATTTTGGATGTTTTCATGTTAGCTGAGTAGCTGTATGTAATCAAAGTAAGATATGAAATAATAATGTGATATTTTACAAATGAAGCATGAGCACACATTGCTTTGCATTTTATAAACATAACCAATTCTTAAAAATACACTCTGACCACTCCCTCAAAGGTCTTAGCAAACTGAAGTCTGAAATTTTTGTATGTTTTTTTTTTCATATTCATATATTTCATATTCACAAACCTTGCACACTGTGTCAAATGCATTTTAATTAATTCATTACGAAAAATCATTTTGAGTCAGTTCAAGCAGTGATACTTTGTTCTCCAAAGTAGAAAAAGAAAGAGGAATAGGCTACACATTGTGTTTATCCAATGCTGCATTGAGAGTTAAGATCATAATCAAAAAGTGATGCTTGCGACGCTTCGCACATTCATGTACATAAACAAATCTTGAACAGAGGCTGGCAGTACCTATAGACAGTATAATAGTAGGCAGCCACATTGACGTGTCGAAGCAACAAACCAAAAGCGGATTACGAGGTGTCAAGCTTTCCATTATAATGTCCATAAGCAGTACGTCAAATGTATGGACACACACCAAACAGCAGCAGAGGTGCACCAGTCACTGAATCCAGCATACTGGATTCAGTTCTCAACTGTCCGGCACATTCTGTCTTTATTTTAGGCAATGTGTTTGTCATAAAGTTATCTGTAGCTCAAATGACAGCATTCTGTATTTAGCTTTTCACTTGTACGATGGCTCTGAACTGTCAAAACACCTCTTAAAGTGCTTTTTCAGAGACGAAAAGTGGATAAAAAATCCCGCTTAGATTTTTTTTTATGACAGAAAAAAAGTTTTGGAGGCAGTTTGTCAATGGACACAACAAGAGGTTGAATTTGTGTTTTAATGTGAGAAATTACGGATGATAATTTCGAATTCAGTGCGCAACAACCTTAAGTCGAAGAAAAATGAATGAATGAACAAACCCATTGCCTTATATTTATTAAGTACACTGTAAAACCCAACAGTCAACTTTATCAAACGAAAAGAGTGTAATTAACTCAAAATTGACTGAAAGTTAATTCTACTCATTTGAAAAGAGTTTTGAACTTGGTGTTGAAGGTAATAAGTTATTTAAATACCCCATTACTTCAACCTAAATGGATTAAGTTCCCGGTGCTTTTATAGATTAGTTTTTTAACTGAAATGGTTTGTTGCATTTGGTTTCCTCAAATGATTTGAGTTACTTAACGTTTTGGGTTTTACCATGTAAATGAGCTACATTATTCTAAAAATTCAATTAACAATTTCAAGTTACAACTGGTCCACTCACTTTTTTAAGTGAAGTTTTTTAACTAATTTTGAGATGAGCACGTGATATGATTGATCACAACTGGTCTATCAGTTAGAATCAGCAATAACCCAATCAGATTAATCCAAGCCTACAAGAAATAGACTGTTTTCACCCTACTGCTTCATCTTGGAAGAATCCCCTCTTCAACCCCATCTCCTCCTTTTAGCAGAGGGAGCTCTCGAGACCTACCTGATCTCAGACCCCCTTACATGCTAATTGACCAGGCTCTTAACCCTCCCAGCTCAGGGTTCTCTCCCAGGATAGCATGCCAAACCAGTTTATAGCATCAAGCAATATCAAAGTGTGAACTCTTGAAATTCAACTTGCCGCTTTTAATATGAGTTTGTTCAGTTTTTAACATACAGTAACAAATAGCTTTTTACAGTGTACAGGTAAGCCCAAATCAATATTTTGTGGTTCATTAATCGGTTAGTTTAATTTGGGTAATTCAACAGACAAATTTTTGAGCAGTTATTCCATACAATGTGGTTTGAAAATAATTATTGTCAATTAAATTTTACATAAAACAGAGAAGTTTGATAAGAATTATAAGGCTGAAAATGTCTTTTGTTTTTTGTTTTTTTTTTCCTTTGAAATGATGAAGATGTGTATGGGGGTCTGCTATTGTTATATCTATTCAGGTTCAATTTAATTCGTCTTTATTTCTATAGAGCTTTTCCAATGTAGTTTGTGTTAAAGCAGCTTAATACCGAAGTTCTCTCTGTATAGGCTAGTGAACTCCAACTCTCTCTACACTCCCTCTCTACATTCAAGCTAAGTACAATTATCTGTTTTTTGTTACCAATTCAAGTGTAACCATAAAAAATACTCGTATTAAACCATTTCAATTATGAATGATCAGTGAACTATGCTTAATTGATTATAGCACTGAACGCCGTTTAATATAGTCACACAATAGAAACACTCTCCCACGTTTTGCTTTTCTGACTGTGCTTATTTCTGTCAATGGTATAAGTGGCAGAAGGTGATGATAGACTATGTATGTAATTTATTACAACATCCTGATAAAGTGTCTTTAGTTATTTGCCAATGCTACAGACTGAACCACTGTATTAAAACCACCGTACAGCATTTTGTCCACTCATTTTCACGGCAACCATCTGAAAACACAATTGTTTGAAAATAAGTTGTGAGTAAAAGTGCAAGCTTCTGAAAATTATGCTGTTATTCACTCAATTTGTGAAAATGGTGATGTCATGACCATGTGTATTACCAAAGTCCCTTTAAGGCAGGGGTCACCAACCCTGTTCCTGGAGAGCTACCTTCCTGCACATTTCAGTTGCAACCCTGACCAAACACACCTGTTTGTAATTATCAAGTGCTGCTTTAGGTAATATTAATTGGTTCAGGTGCGATTGATCAGGGTTGGGATTGAATTCTGCAGGAAGGTAGCTCTCCAGGAACAGGGTTGGTGACCCCTGCTTTAAGGCAAGTCATTTCACTCGGTGGCCATCTTTGAAACGCCCCTTAGGCAGTATGCTCAGACATTGTTTGAATTTGGAAACATCAAATTCTCCAAAATTGCCTGCCAATACGTATAGCACAATAACTGTTTTCAAGGTATACCGCGGTTTGGAAAGGTCAAGGTTTTAAAACCGCCAACATTTTCTGCTAAACTGTTCCTACGGTATGTGTAAGATTTAATTTTTTTTTTTAGGAGAACAGTATCTCCAGCAGGAAAGATATCCAAATATGTCATTTTAAATCTGTTTTTGAAACTAATGAAGACAGCAGAAGTCATTCATTCATTCATTTTCTTGTCGGCTTAGTCCCTTTATTAATTCGGGGTCGCCACAGTGGAATGAACGCCAACTTATCCAGTCAGTTTTTCACGCAGCGTATGCCCTTCCAGCCGCAACCCATCTCTGGGAAACATCCACACATACATTTACACACACACACTCATACACTACGGGCAATTTAGCCTACCCAATGTACCTGTACCGCATGTCTTTGGACTGTGGGGGAAACCGGAGCACCCGGAGAAAACCCACGCGAAGGCAGGGAGAACATGCAAACTCCACACAGAAACGCCAACTGAGCCGAGGTTCGAACCAGTGACCTTCTTGCTGTGAGGCGACAGCACTACCTACTGCACCACTGTTAATTGTTGGAATAGGTTGTTTTCACATGACGTCATTGATGACGCACAAATATCAGATGGAGCGAAGAAAGTGATTCTTCTACATAGAAATCGCTATCGGAACATCAAAATGTTTCTGTTTTATGTTGTTTAAAATTGTTTAAATTGATCAAAATAAGAAATGCTGAACAGTTTTTATGGACTTCCAAACGTTTTTGCTTATGAAGTGGGAAAGTTTAAGAAACTTTCTGAAAAACGGAAGAAAAGGCGGCATGTAATAAACATTTATTTAATGAATCCATGTGTACAAACTTTTTTTAACGCGATAAGTCGTTTGACAGCACCAATGAAGATTATATACAGACCTAACTATGTATATAAATATATTTTCAAGAGTTCACACTTACAGTAGCTGATGATTGATTATAAAGCTTGTTTGGCATCCTTTCCCGGGAGAGAGCCCTGGGGTCTGTTCTTCGTACGTGGATTACTCAATTAGATGAATTTGGTTATTGACGATTTGACATGATCCAGGATCGTTTCGTTCTTTAAAACTCATTAGAGAGTTGTTGTCATAGCAACAGTTCTGGTAGCTCAAACGTGCTCTGTAGCAGGCTTATTTCATATAAACAAAATTAGAATGGGTCTTTTCAAGCAAAGGTAATACTGAAAGTATGGACCAAAAGCTGTTTTTTTTTTTCTCACAGTAGTAACCTAAAGATTAAATACACCTGGGAAAAAATAAAATAGTAAAAAAAAAAAAAAACAGTTTATATATATTTATATATATATATATATATATATATATATATATATACATATATATATATATATATATATATATATATATATATATATATATATATATATCATTTATAATAATTAATATAATTTAATATTAAATAATAAATCATATTTATGTTTATATACATATAAGTTAAAAAAAAAATATGTAAATAAAACTTGGTAAATAAAAGTACAAAAATGAGGTGGTTCTCCCCAAAGGGATCAAAGAGGATATTTATTAATATGGATTTTTTTTAGATACAAATGTGTACTATTTAAAGGTACCGATTCAGAATTAGTACAATTTCTAAAAGATTATAAACATAAACAATATTCAACAATTTTTTTTTATTTAATTTTTTTTTATAGAGGAATAAATTTTGCATAGACATCTTGCATCAACAGTGCGGGCTGGATCTTTTCATCTCTAGAAAATTATAACAAACATTTGATATGTAATGTATTATTACAAGGGATGCTCCGATCAGGATTTTTGCAGCCGATACCAAGTACCGATTCCTTGTCTTGGTGATCGGCCGATTTAGAGTATCGATTCTAATGCTTCAAGTTTTATAATGCATAAAGCACATTTAAGCATGATACTTACGTGGAGATTTCGCCTTACCTAAGAGAATATATATTATAATATATAATCCCTTAAACATTTAGTGTGGACAAGACATGGTTGGAAGCAGCTTTACAGAAAGTTATGTATTTAACAGATTTTGTTTTTAAATGGTAAGAAAAACAACTAACAAGGCAATTTAGAAACATTTTCAAATGATGGAAAAAGAGTTTAACATGTCTCCATGAAGAAAAATTTTGGAGAGCATATTTGATACAAGTTAAAATGCACACCTATAAATACACATTTGTTTATTGAAGTAAGTGTATTACAGAAAGGCATATTATTCAATTTTCAAGTTTTAAAAAAATAATTTTAAAGTTTTTTTTATTTCAAAATGTTCAGCAGGTTTTAGTGACCTTGCACTATTGTAAAAAACTTTCAGTTTATATATATGTAAAAAGGCCTAAACATGCAAGACCATACCAATATTTTGCTCTCCAACTAGCATGTCTGATTCCTCTGCATGTAAACTCATAAACAGACATCTGCGTCTGGATCCTGAAAACAGCCAGATTCACGAGTACCGATCGAGTCATAAAATGTGATTATCGGCCGATGCTGGCCGTTTTTTTTTTTTTTACCTTTTTTTTTTAGAATTCTGCTTTGAAGGATTCAAACTTAGTAACATATGTTCATTCTCATGCCATGTGGAGAAAAACAACAAAAAACATTCAACAACATCAGCTTCAGCTTCCAGGGAAGCGCAAGAAGCTCTATGGAAGATTCTTAAATGATGATGATCATGAGCTTTCATGCACTGTTGTTAAACAAAAAACATGGAGACAAGACAAACACATTCTAAAATGCATGTGAAATTCCAGCGATTTACATGAAATCATTTGTATTAAATTAAAAACGAATGCAAAGCAGCAGCGATTTCGCTTGACTTCTGGCCCCCGCTGTAAATAAAAGTGCATCAATATGCTGCAAAGCTCCTGACCTCATGAATCTCTTTTCTGCAGGAGATAGAAGAGCGGTCAGGCATCTGCGCTGGTGCTTTAGCGCTGCCTCTACTGGGTCTTTTCATCTCACGCCATCGCTTTCTAAATTGCAGTGGCGATAATGGAAGCGGATATAGTCATTTTCAAATGGACTTGCACTTATCATTGATAGTTTCGTTTGCCAGGGATGTAACTTTTTGCGCATTGTCATTCACCTCACGCGTCAGTCTGGTGGGCTCTTGATCGCTGGGCTGTGGGCCAGGTCATAGAGTGATTTAAGGTTTCTTTCATAGTTTAAGAACTGCTGGTACATTGGCTTTTAGTGTGCCGAGTGCCGCTGGAGGTCATCCGTGAGAAGCCCGTGCTGAGGTATTTATGCCAGCTAACACGTCATTAGAAATGCACTCCACACGGATGAACTTTGATAGATGGTTTTAATAAGCAATGAGCCACTCAAGGCCGTGCATTACAATGAATTTTACCACAGTTTAAGGTTGTTGAAAACCCCCTTAATCATGGTAAAAATCAATGTAACATACGGGTTCAAGTGCCTTATGGCTTTCATTAGACAGAAGCGATGGCAGCATGATAAAAGACAGCGATGTTCAATAAACCATTAAAAGAACTAATAATGCCAGTAAAGAAGGTTTGGCCTGATCATTTGTTGTCGCAACTAGGCTGCTTTCAGTTGCCAAGCAACATATTATCGTGGCACATTAATATAGATGTCAGCTGATGAGCTCAAGAGTTTTGTGTCTATCAGTTTTTTTACTATGATTATAAACACAGTACATTCACACATGACAAAGTTTTATTAAAATAGCAAAGTTTTTCTTACCGTAATTATTAAAATGAGTTTTTGCACAAACAAACAATACTGTAAGTAAATAAATAAAGAAATAAAATGGTGGCACGGTGGCTCTGTGGTTAGCACTGTCACCTCACAGCAAGAAGGTTTCTGGTTCAAGTTTCACCTGGGCCAATTGGCATTTCTGTGTGGAGTTTGCATGTTCTCCCGGTACTCACGTGGGTTTCCTCGGGGTGCTCTGGTTTCCCCCACAGTCCAAAGACATGCGGTACAGGTGAATTGGGTAGGCTAAATTGTCCATAGTGTATGTGTATTTGAATTGAATAAACTAAATTGGCTGTAGTGTGTGAATGAGTGTGTATTGATGTTTCCCAGTACTGGGTTGTGACTGAAAGGGCATCCACTGCAGAAAACATATGCTGGTTCATTCTGCTGTGGCAACCCCTGATGAATAAAGGGACTAAGCCGGAGAAAAATGAATGAATAAAAAATAAACAAAATAAATAAACTGCACACTAAAAAATGTGGTTATTTCAACCTAATTCTGGGTGTAATACAGACTGAAACAACTGCTGAATAAATGAAGGGTCTTGCATTTTTTGGGTTAGTCCATATTTTGCCCAGTTTGAGTTTTCAAAACCCAACATTTCTTATGCTGTGTTCACATCAGATGTGGCACGAACTAATAAATAAATAATGCTATTTATGCATAAATAGTCACTTTAACATTTTGAGTTTAAATTCACATTTAAATTTGTCAAATTCACTTCACAATAGACGCAGATAGGGCTTTTGTCTACCCAGTGACTCTAGCTTCATTGCTAAATGGCTAACATGGATTTTAGTGAGACAATAGCTGTGTTTATGTGCTTTAGGAAGGTTAAGAAAAACAGCATAGATTAGTTTAGCGTTGTGTTCACTAAATCCTGATTTCAGAAGTATACCCAGGGCATCTGCTGTGTAAAACATATGCTGGATAAGTTGGCAGTTAATTCCGCTGTGGCGACCCCTGATGAATAAAGGGACTAAGTCAAAGTAAAATTATATATATATTTTGCAGAGATGGGCAGCCTCTTTACTTTCTCTTTATTTTACTTTTACTTTTCTCCTTTACTTTCATGGAGTAAGGAAACGGTGTTGTACTCACTCCACTGAAGACATCTATTAATCTACATATTTAATTTTGTTTGTAAAGCGCAATAATTTGTTTTAAAAACTATTTCTAAATTCAGTTCTAACTTCATGGTGAGGCAGTGGCGCAGTAGGTAGTGCTGTCGCCTCACAGCAAGAAGGTTGCTGGATTGCTGATTCGAACCTCGGCTCAGTTGGCGTTTCTGTGTGGAGTTTGCATGTTCTCCCTGCCTTTGCGTGGGTTTCCTCTGGGTGATTCGGTTTCCCCCACTGTCCAAAGACATGTGGTACAGGTGAATTGGGTAGGCTAAATTGTCCATAGTGTGTGTGAATGTGTGTGTGGATGTTTCCCAAAGATGGATTGCGGCTGGAAGGGCATCCGCTGCATAAAAACTTGCTGGAAAAGTTGGTGGTTCATTCTGCTGTGGCGACCCCGGATTAATAAAGGGAATAAGCTGACAAGAAAATTAATGAATAAATGAGTTCTAACTTTAGCATAACTAATGCGCTCTGCGCTGGACTTTAGACCTGCTTAGTTGGTCAATGGTGCTGTCTTTTTCAGTTCTTCAAAAATGTGCCATGACACACCTTCTTTTCAGACCAGTACACCCCATGAGTTCACAAAGTGCCCTTATTGTGTAGGGTGTAGGATAGGGCCCATAATCTTTATTTGCACCCAAAAATAATGGAAAATGATTTTCCTTGACAAGTCAACTCATACATTTTTATTATTTTAACAAGCTTTATGAGCTTTCAACAGTACACCAAATGTCAGATACCGCTCTATATGTGCTCAATTCCAAAGTTAGATCATTTCAGCACTACTTGAAGGCAGCGCACGGCCATCAAGCCTAAGAAAGTTTTAGAGAGATTCAGGTAGAGCTGATAAAAATGCGAACAGACCTCCGGATGGCAGATCCAGGAGAAGAGCTTGGCTTTAAAGAGAGCAATAAACAAAAAAAAAAGTGAGTCCGTGGCTGACAGCTCTGAGTAGGTACATCTTGAGATGAAGTTTTTGTCATGCCACAGACTATAAAGCTCCAGAGACGGGAAGCCCAATGAACTGCTCAGCAGGCCAGCATCACGTTCAAAGCGTAGTTATCTCACTAGTGCTCTGAAACATGCTGTAAGCGGACACACAGCTGTCATCTGCTCTGACAGTAATCCCTTATAAGAGCCACTACGTGCGTGTGTATCAGGAGCTACATGTGTCAAATAGTACAAACTCCCACTGCGTGTGTTTACGTGGCTGCAGATTGTGGACTTCACCATCATTTGAGGAATTAAACCAGCAAACTATTTTAATGACAGGAGGACTTGTACTAGATTTGAGTTGACAAATATTACACCTGCAGAGTCGAGCAACTTACTATTGATGTTAATGGAGAATGCAGCTCATGTTTGTGTATTACTGGCAGACACCAGACAAGTGAAAGTTCCTGAGTGCTTCTTTATGCATTAATAGATGTGATGTGTTAATACTATAAAAATAACCATTGGACAATGTTGTCACTGCGATGTTCTAGGATTGGATATCAAAAAAATAAAAATAAATAAATAACAAGTACCAAGGACCAATGTTAGGGTAACTAACAGTTGCTTAGGATTTTAATAACCTATAAATAATCATTACATTCTGTAGAAATCATCAGATTCTTTTTTAAAAATAACTAAATCACTTGTTCAGGTGCTTTCACACCTGTGGTTTGGTTCATTTGCTTTGATCTAATTATACATCTTTGCATTCTCTGCGGTCTTAGATTCTTTTCACACCACACTGTTTGCTCTGGTCTGAACCAGATGAAACAAACCAAAATGCAGTCATGTGACAACATCTACATCACTCATTGGGCAGATGTGTCATTGAACACATTTTCTAAACTGCTTTTTTAATTGGTTAGAATTAACGTGCTAGAATTATACAGTTTGAGGGTAATTTCCAGATGCAGCGTGAAATAATGCCCTGCAAATGGACAAGGAGCATCACAAGTCACTCCTGTTGCTAAAGCACAGTAAACAAATACCTGCCCTTATCCTATGAAGTGCAGCTGAACATTCTCCCCTTGTTCGCGTGGGTTTTCTCCGCATGCTCCGGTTTACCCCACAGTCCAAGGACATGCAGTACTGGTGAATTGAATAAGCTACATTGGCCATAGTGTATGTGTGTGAATGAGTGTGTATGGATGTTTCCCAGTACTGGGTTGCAGCTAGAAGGGCATCCACTGTGCTGGATAAGTTGGCGGTTCATTTCGCTGTAGCAACCCCTGATGAATAAAAGGAACTAAGACAAAGAAAAATGAATGAATAAATGAATAGTCCAAGACAAGATTAAGTCTCACTGACTTTAAACAAACAAAATTTAAGACGTTTAAGCACACTGTGTGATTATTTCACTCCAGAATAAGCTGCAAAAAGACATATAATTTATACTGAAATAATGACAACAAATACATTAAACATATTTTTATTTATATTTCTTGCTTGCTGACACCAATAAGCAGTATAATTATAAGCATTCTAAACAGAGAAAGGATGAAAACATGACCTTGTTATATAATATACAACTGACTAATAATTAAGTAGAATAAAACACTAACAAAATCTATTAAAACTTCATCAAGAAGAGTTTACTGCAATGTAAAATGAATATAGACACGATAAAGCTACTGTAACACTGGGTCACGCTGCCACAACCAGTGGAGTATCATTATACTACGTTCTTTTGTTGCAGTGCACACATGTCATAAAAACATTTGGGCCATGTGTTCAGGAAATGCGTCATGAGAAATGGAAATCCCAGAGAGGAATTGTAACTATAGACTGTGGAGTCTTTCTATGGTATATTAACCTGTATGTTTTGTTAATTTGCACAGGCTTCATAGGACTTTCATAAAAAGCAGTGTACTCAGAAGTACCAAAGGTATACCTGTCAACCCTCCCGTTTTTCCCGGGATTCTCCCGTATTTTGCAGTTCTATCCTGCTAACATCCCGTAAAGGTATTTTCCCATATTTCAGTTTTCACTGAAGGGTGGCAAATAAACATTAAAGAGCTGAGCCCTCCTATACACAACCCATACCGCCGAACCACCAGGGGTCACCCTTACTCTTAATTGTGAGTCTGTTCTGTGCTTTCGCTTTGTTTAGGCATGGCAACACTTTGAAATAAACATAAAAACGGCGCCATTCCCTTCCTTTTCATTACAGGTGCCGTCTCCCCTTCATATGCAATGCTCAAAACAGTCATATAACGGTGCATGAGTCTCAGCTGACACGGTGAATAGGGATAAACAGACGCTGCTTCCTAATTGGATTCTGTACATGCGATTTGAAGCGGAGCAAAAGTCAGGGTTTTGGATGCGTGTTTAAACAGACATACACATGATTAATAATAATAATAATAATATTTAAAGATGTCGATCTTGGTGGGGTTTCTTTTCCAAACACAAGTAATTTTGTCCTAAAAGAGCATAAAAAGTTAGGAAAGCAATCGAATGCTTTCATTATAACGTTAGATGTGTGCATTTTTAGTGACACCTCTGTTATTTAATGTAACGAAAAAAAAAATCTATATAATTCATTCGTTGCTCTTTATTCAGAAGTGTGACCCATACAGTAAAGAAACAGCTCATGAGATTTGATAACTTGATTATATTACATTATAACAGCTATTAATTTTAATAAGCTGAACTGTTTACCTGAATATTTGCTGCTAATGTATACAGAACTATTTATTTTTTTTTTGTAAATATTAATAGAACATATTACTGACCACTTAACTGTTTATTTACAATGAAACAGCTCCAAATGAGCATATTTAGTAATTTGGGGATTTTTTAAAGGGGGGTCGGGGGAATCCCTTATTATGGTGGGCATATCCCTTATTTTCACATACTAATGTTGACAGGTATGACCAAAGGTCTCAGTGCATTGTTTAAAGCATGTTTACTGCTTTTCTCCTGTTACTTGTCTAAAGTTCAGCCATGTTTAGTTGCAACTGGTGTGTCATTTTTCCTGCATTGAGAATCAAAGGTTAAAACATCAGCAGAGACCAATTCAACACCGCGGGACGCAACAAGAGGATGGAAGGTGTTGTTTTCAGACTCGAGATCTGTGGCGTGTCAAATGGCTGTCTATAAGACCTGTCAAAATTTAGCAGATGGAAAGGTCTGAGGCTCTGTCATTGGAGAAGGTGTAACAGCCTCTTCTTGAATCAAGAGTGGCTTTTATAACCAATCACAGTGCAGGCTTGATGTCCATTGACTTTCTGTCAGAATTGTGCGACATTCAGTCACTGTTTGTAGAGACCTGTCACAAAATTGTCTGACTAAACAGCAATTTTTTCTACTGTTATCTCAAAAAATACATAGATCCAAAACTATTTATGATTCTTGAAATGACACAACAGTTTGAAGAAATAATTGTTTAATAAATACTTATTAGACTGCAAACCTTAACATTGAAGTCAAATATATTAGCTCTGGAGTTAACAGATGACTGTTACCAAATATTCTATTCAATTCATGTTCATTTCTATAGCGCTTTTACAATGTAGATTGTGTCAAAGCCCCTTAACATAGAAGTTTTAGTAAAGTCCAGATTTCAAAGTTGAAGTTCTGTGAATAGAGTGAATATTGTGGTTAGATATAAACTAAAAAAAATGCATTTCACAATAGGACAATATAGACTAGTACCAGTCCGTGGATCTATTGGTACCAGGTGGCACAAGAAATCATCAATTATTTCTGTTTTATTTATTATCTGAATCTAAACAATCTTTTATACTGAAAAATCTTTTATTATGAAATATTTAAATATTTTACTTTGAAATTATTTTAGCGTTTTATTCTTATTCTCTTTGTTTATCTTGGTCACGTAAGCATCAAAATTTAACCCACAAGCTAGCAAAATGGGTAAGAAACGTCTTTGGAAAGTTTCTTTGCGAAAGGGAAATGGAACAGTGAAGGACCCACAAACTGCAAAGCAATGTATCCGCAACCCATTTGTTAACAAATCAGGTGAATCCAGCATGTCTGTGTAAGAAGATCAACTTCTAGAAAACGCAAATGACGGCAAACATTCACCTATCATGTCTTTTCTGCATATAAGTATTGTTATTTCCAATGGAGGCGTGCAGCTTACATATTGGAAGGGACGCACGCATGTGGAGCGACAAGCTCGTGCCTTCCAGGCACAGCCATTTGAAATCATCTCAACAGTTTTGGAATGCCGCAAGTACACCACGAGTCATGTGACAAACTGACCGATCAGCTTCATACTTTGTATAGAATATACACATTTCGGTAGTCAATGTTTTGTCAGCTTGTCATCCTCTTAAGAAAACAGTTAATGGTTGAATAGCAATCTACGTTTACATATACACACCGCACTATTCCACGGTAAAATGAAAAAAGCACTGACCAGTACATGGTGATAAAAATGTTGGGAGTGCTCTCGCCGAGTGAATGGCTGCCGACATGCTGGAAGTTTCACCGAAACACATTTTTCAAAGAGGGACTACTTTTATAAATAAACTGCATGTTTGCAATCTAAACAACTACATCTCTAAATACATTATGTGGTCCAACAGTCGCAGTATTTGTCATATATAAAAAGTTTAGTCCTCTGTTTGTCACTCACTGTGACGGAGTGATACACTCAAATGAAGAGGCTGAAAGAGATCTGAAACTGGCAGAATATAGCAGTACTAAATTATTATAATCTATTCTTGTTTATTAGACTCAAGTCAATCTTGTGTAATTCTAGCATGCTACTTATTTTTACTCATCTTTTAATAAAAATAATAATAAAAGAACATATTTTTAACATTTTAAACAAGTAGTTGTAACTAATAGTGTAGGACTAGTACTAGGTAATAATATCTATAATTACTATTAGTATTGGGGCTGCACGATTAATCGGAAAAAAAATATTATTATTCATTATATTAACTTAACTAGTACTATATATTATATACCAGTCACTATATAAATTAGTACTATAGTCTAATGAATAAGCATCTTTTAAAAACCTAATAGTAAGCAAGAATAAGCAGTAGTAACTAACAATAAGAAGTACCTAATGGAAAATACAGTAGTATCCAAAAATAGGTGCTTGTAGAAAAAAAATAGATATTAGTACAGGTTATAAAATAAATATTAAAATGACTTTACATAAAAATGTGCGTAAACGAAGCTGTCATGGCAAGACAGAGAGATATAGTTCAGCTAACAGGTGCTGTTGATCTTATGTTCCTGAATGTCACTGGAATTATTAAAAGAAAACGCTTTCGATTAAGCCAAATACACTTTCAATGCCCACAAACTGGGCTATTTTCACAGGATTTCTATTTTCTTTTACCCGTCAAGCACTTTTAACCCAGAGGCAGGAAGTGATGGGAAAATTGTGGAATGCAAATGGACTGAATTGAACTGCTGTTTTAATGGTTGGTTAGAGCTTAAAAAAAATAGCTAAAATTGTAGTGAAGCTTTAGACACACAGCACAGAGAAAAATAAGAGGCCAGGCTGCTTTATTACTCCACATCCGTGAGAACAATTTGATCACATCGAGCTCAGTAGGTTGACTGAGGAGTTTTTAGTAAACCCAAATGAATACAATTTCCTTTTAACGTGACCCAATAATTGAGTTTAATAGCACAGAAAGAGAAAAAAAATGAGAGGGAAAGAAAGAAAATCACTTTTTATTATTACCTTATGCATCAGCAATCAAATATGAATTTGAAAGAAGCCAGGCTCGCAAGTTTGAAGCAATCTTTCATTTTGATTCATCTCTATTTCCAAGACATTTGCTGCATATTTAATGCATGTCCTCATTCTGAATGAGGAGAATAGCTAATCAGGATATGAATATTTAATTCCTTCAGTTTATTCACCTTGAATTCTAATTTACAGGGCATGGGAAGACGCCCAGATGTGTAATAATTTATAGGATTCCCAATTCGTATGTTTCATGTTTGAGTCGGGATTTAAAAAAAAAAGAAGAACAACAACAATAAGAAAGCTATCAGGATACGTTTGTGCAAAACAGCCAGGTTACAAGCAGCTTTCCTCATGCACCTGCTGTTTCCATGGTGATTGTGATTGGGTAGGTAGCGAGTAGTTAGCACTAGACCCAATCAGGGTGTATTGGCGGGGAGGGCTGCAGGAAGACAGTTAGCCAACACGCGGATGACACTTCTATAAATCAAACGGCCGGCAATCAGAAAACGATCTGGAACTAATTGCTCTTGGTGAGGAAGAGACATGGAGAATCAATGATTTCCAGCAGCGGATGCAAAACGCCTTGTTAGATCTAAGTGGGGTTAGCTTCGCATGATTCATATGACTTCATCATAAACTTAGATTGAGTTAATGATGAAGAGCATAGAAACCATCATGATTAAAATTATATGGTAGAAAAAACAGGCCAAGACTGTTTGAAATGTAAGAAAGGGTGAAAATAATTGCTTTCAATTCACTACTGTTTGGCTACTTAAAATTAAGGATAGCCATTAACATGATCAAAGTAAGACAGCTTCATTTGTTCCCTCTTCATTAAAATTCAGTTAATTTTCGATGCAACATTACCTTTACTTTCCTTATGATTATAATTATTTTACTTTCCTTATAAAAATCTTTGGCAAATACTTTGTAGGCACGTGTGGTTGCTTGTGCTAGCGTCCCACGAGTTAACAAATATGTGTTGCACATTTAGGGGTCGATCACCCTGAACGCGCTTTTACACTGATCTTTTTTATGTCACTAGGCAACGTGGCAACTGAATTAATCTTCAAAAGTCTCATCTTGACAACACAAACACTGCTGTCACCTCAACAGAAACCCCACCTCTGCCTTCATTTGATTGAAGAATGAAAAAGATGCGACTGACGTAACACTTTTTATGCTCCAGGTTGACTTTTATTTCAACTGCGAGCGAACAGCATGCAACGACAAAAACGCGAGGTGCACAGGGTAGAGATCTGCGCGGGACTAAATTCTAAATCCCACTCCTGCCTGCACCTGCCAGGTTTTTGTCCAAACCCGACCGCAGCCGCTTATGTTCAGCATTCGTTGTTCGCTGCCCGACCCGTTCCGTTTTCTACACGCCGCGCCCGTTACCACTAATGGGCTGGGGGGACAACAAAACCGAAAACCACCCAGCTATTCAGAGTCCAGACAACACGCTGTCTGTATAAACACATACACACAGCACCAAGCAAGTGACACACACACAGACAGCAACATAACGCTTTCTCTCATTCACACACACACAAACATAGCACAAAGCTCTTTCTCTTATTCGCGCATGCACACACACAAACACATACAGCAACAAACAAGCTAAACGCAGCATCACGCTGTCTCATTCACACACATACATACACATGCTCGCTCTCTCTGGAGTCGGGAGCGATATTGTTAGACCGCCCGCTCCCGTCCAAAAATACACCAGTTACCGACCGCTCCCACACTTTATTCAGAAATGTATTCCTGCACTGAAAGAAATCTGGTCGGGTCCCGCGGGAATCCAGAGCATAGTACAGTGCGCATAAACAGCACGCAAAACCCTTGCAGCCGTTAGTAACCCATTCAAAAGATGCGCCTCTCAATGCAAAAATCGTGTTCGCTGTGATCGGCCCTTATGCAGCCAAATTTTTCAAAAATATATAAAATTATATTTTTAACCATTGAACTGATAATGGTTAAAATGCACCATTTCAGTTAATGGTTAATCAATTTTTTGAGTATCCCTAATATATATATATATATATATATATATATATATATATATATATATATATATATATATATATATATATACATATAAATATATATATTAGCGCTGTCAAAATTAGTGCGTTAATGCATGCGATTAATTTTAAATAATTAACGCACAAAAAAAAATTGACGCAGTTGCATGTTTTTTTTTACCTCCTGTTGTGGTGGACGTGTATTTAACATGCAAGAAATGTGGATAAGACCAAGGAAGCACTTTTTGAAGGCAATTTCAGTATAAAACAATTAGTCGCATCACCAGGCTATCCAAAGTTTCATGCAATTTCGGGTGTTTCATTTTTAACTTTCGACTTCTGTTGTAAGTTGATACCGCATGGCGAGCAGAAAGAAAATCCTCCGCATTTCGTGACTCGGTGTTCCTTTAAGGTAATAAAATCACTGCTTAGGCTACACAGTAGAATTTTAATAAAAGTATAATCTTAATCATATTAAAATCAGAGTATTGGTGTCTTATGTGAATGTATTTAGAAAGTCTCTGAATGTATTTAGAAGACGCGAGCTGTCAAAGACAGGGCATTGCTCTGCCTTTCAGCATGAGCCCTCCAAGTTTAGCGTGTTTCCTCATTAAACGTAACGAAAGCGTATGCTTTGCGTTGTTGTGTCAGAATCCTTGTGAAATACAGTAGTACTTTTAGGACGCTTAGTTTAAGCAAATTTGTAGAACGTGATCATGCGTGTTGAATCTGAGGGGAGTCGCTCCAGTATGGAAGGCCGTTGGGGCCAAAACGTCTGCAGCGTGTTGTGTGTGTGTCTGTGTCAGGCCCGTTGAGGGGTGTCAGGGGTGGAGTAAGTGACGTATCTGAGTATGGGCGTGCGCGCGAGACGTACCTGAAGGACGGTGGGGGTGAGTTGCGCGCGACATAGGCTACCTGAAGAGCTAGGAGGGATGCGGGGGAGAGGGGTGTGCAATGTATTTAACTACCGGTTTGCGAGAAATTATCATTCATTTGCAGGCATTTGGGAGTCTCTGTGCACTTGCGGGATACTCCTAGTCTTAGCAACTGGATGAATGTAAAGGAGGATTAAGCAAAATTGTTTCTACTCTATAACTAATGTTCTCCACTCACAGCAATAAAAATTTACAATGAGTGCAACTGTTTGTATTCAATAGTTTATATTTATAATTTTTCATTTTCCATATCTGCAATTCCTGTATTTTGGCATTTTTTTGCAGTCCACTTAGAATCCAACATGGAAATCAATGTTTTCTTTATTGGCATTGATTGTTTTGAAATTTAAATGTCATTAACATGCCTGTGTTTTAATTTCTTTAATAAATATGGCTGTCAAGCCAGGATCTTGATGGTTTATTGTGGGTATGTTGTTTACATGAAAAAAATCTGTGTTACAAGTTAAACAAAAATTCTATTAAACAGTTATATTTTGAATTTTAATTCTAATAAAAATTATATTTTGAATTTAAATAGTTTTTGTCTTGCATTTACATTAATTTTACATTTGAATAGCCAAAATTACTAGTTTCAGTATTTTAAATGCGATTAATCGCGATAAATTTTTTTTAAAAAGGTGTGATTAATTAGTAATTTTTTTTAATCGATTGACAGCACTAATATATATATATATATATATATATATATATATATATATATATATATATATATATATATATATATATATATTAAACACAATTTATTTTCATGCATATGTATTGTAAAAATGCTTGGTTTCACACAGTTCCTTCAAGTTGTCCCAACACAAATCAATTTACAAGTTAATCTTTTTTACAAATGTATGTGGATTGACCATAAAACAATTAAGTTGTCCCAAAATTGTGTTATTTTAACTCAATTTAAATACTGTAAGTAGTTTGATCAAGTAGCAAATGTAATTTATGCTAGTAGTCTACACTGTAAAAAGTAATTAGTTACTTAAAGTGAGTAAAACAAATTGCCTTTAAAGCAACAAGTTGACTATACAAAAATAATGTAAGTAAACCTATTGTAACTTGGAACTGTTAAGCTGACTTAATTTTTTAGAATTATGCTTATTGTACTTACTTTTTAAAGTCAACTAATCCTTTTTTACAATGATAAACTATTTTAGCACGTCTTTTTAAAAAATATTTACTGCAGTTATTACAATATAACATATTTGGTGCTTCATTAAGTCTATCAAATCTACAATTATAGCCTGTATTGAACTTAGAAGAAATACTGGAGTCTGGAAGAGCAGATTTATTTTAGGTACAATCATTTTGCTAGACACAGAAAAGCTGAAAAAAAAAAAACTAATATAATAAATGTGTATTTGGAAAAAGAGATTAGTTTACTTTTATTTTTAAAAAGGGAATGAAACTTGCATATTAATAAAAATTATTAAAAAGTCAACTTAACATTTCCAAGTTACAAATAGTTTACTTACATTATTTTTGTAAAGTCATGTTTACAAGTTCACTTGTTTCTTTTAAGGCAATTTGTTTACTAGCTTTAAGTAACTAATTACTTTTTACAGTGTGCAACGTTTTTATGCTTGTCTTAGATTTTGAAGGGCCACCGTAGAGTTCATATAATCCTATAAATAATATTAATAAAAAAATTAAAAATAACAAAACATACTTGTAACATTTTAAATAAGTAGTTGTAAGTAATACAGAGAAAATAAAAAGTATGTATATTATATATTTTTTTCTTTTTTATTATTAAATTTAAAAAAAATGGATTTAACTAAACAGGATTTAATTAAAGCTTTCTATGTGCTTTTATATTTATAATAAACAGGTTTTAATCTAAACCTCCTGATTTCAAAGTTATACTGAGGTAAACAGAGGATTTCAGAGGAATTCTGATTTATGTTATTATCATACTTTTCAGAACAAATGCGATAAATAAAAAGAAAAGTCAATTTTTTTGCTTCCAAAGCTGAAATGTTGTTACTTTCAAAACAACAACAAAAAAAGTTTTTCCAATATCAAACAAAAAAAGAATAAAAAAAACACACCTAGATATCATTCCTACTAATAATGTGTATAGTATAAGTATTCATTCATTTTCTTTTTGGCTTAGTCCCTTTATTATTCCGGGTCGCCACAGCGAAATGAGCCGCCAATGTATCCAGCATATGTTTAATGCACCAGATGCCCTTTCAGCTGCAACCCATCACTGGGAAACACCCACACACTCTCATTCACATACATACACTACGAACCATCAAATTATTAAAGCTTCCTTCATCCTCAGATCTCTTCTCTTATTAACCCCAAATATTCTGTTCAAAGCCTATGCAGTAATCGCAGAATGTAAAAATAACTCCTGTGGAAGTGGACAAGCTCATCCCATGTGCAAAATCAGACGGCAGCGAGGCGCCTCTCAGCACAGAGAGACCACTGACCCACGGTGGGCTCTGATATCACTTTAATGACAAGCTTCCATGTCAACAGCGCTGGAGAGCTCTTGACTGCGAGGGTGACTAAGAGATGGCCTCAAGGCCTGTGTTATTCATTTATCTAAATGAACGGAGGATGCATCGCGCTCTATGAATTTGCATTCCTGCCTCTCTCTCGCTGTTCATTAACAGCTGATGAATGCAGCTGTGTACCAAAAAGCTTTGTTAAAGTTCTTTAGCGAACACTTTCTGGCTTTCATTTTCTCTCTGCTTCTCCTCTCTGCCATCTAATGTAGGTCATCTGTCAACCACCCACCCATTATTCTCTGTTACCTTTACGGCAGACAGTGAAGTGGGAGTTTTCAGTTCGCCTCCGGCCAAAAGAAACCTTTAGACCGGGCCTGACTCCGAGGACCACTGTAGCCCAAACAGCGTGCAAAAACCTCCCACGTCCACGCTTGTCTGGACATTGATGGAGTCATTAATCTTGCCACGCATTTAGCATTTGGCCGCACTGTGCATTACTCTGCCTGTTTTTGAATGCAGTGATCTGAAGTCAGAGAAAAATGCAAAACGTTGGAGTAAAATGTTGTTTGAAACCGTAAATAGATTTTTTTTTTCCTGTTTTAAAGTAGAACGAAAATTGATTTATTAAAAATTAAGTTTCTTTAATCTGCTTGTTAAGTTGTAATGTGTAGAATATTATTTCAAGCCTCTACTACTTTGAAATGAGAAACCTCAGTATCTGTCTGTTTAGTCAAATCCAGTGTTGGGAAAAAATGAAGCTGCTTTTAAAATTAAGTAAACACATTTTTTAAAAATATATATAAAATAATGTTATTTTGTGTGTGTGTGTGTGTGTGTGTGTTTGTAAAATGAAACTTAAAATGCTAATATAAAACTTGTTATACCCAACAGTGGTCAAATCACACATTAAAAGTGAGTTTTTTACACAATCAAGACTGCCAGATTTTAATATGTTAACCATTTATAGAAGATCTGTACTTAGGCATGAATATAAACGGTTATTTTCTAATTTTTAATAATTCTACTGAGGACTGTGAGCATATACAGTAAATCATTACTGTCAACCCTCCCGTTTTCCTGGGATTCTGCATTTTACAGTTATGTCCCTCTATCACCCCATAAAGGTATTTTCCCATATTTCTTTCATATTTTAAATGCTCTTAAATGTGAATCTGTTCTGTGCTTTATTTTTATTTAGACATGAAAACACTTCAAAATAAATATTAAAACGGCGCAATTCCCTTCCTTTCCATTACAGGCGCCGTTGTTCCTCATATGTAATCCTTAAATCAGTCATGTAGCAGTGCGTGACTGTCAGACGTGCTCCATATTACTAAATAGACGATGTTTCTCAAATGAATTCTGTACACACCGTTTGAAGCGCAGCAAAAGTTTGGGTTTTGGGTGCATGTCTGAACAGACATAGACACATAATTAATAATAATAACATCTAAAGATGTGACGTGCTGGCAGAGTGGGTAGCACATTCGCCTCACTGCAAGAAGGTCATTGGTTCGAGCTTCGGTGAATTACAGGTGAATTGGGTAAGCTAAAAATTGTCCATACTGTTTGTGTGTGAATGAGTGTGTGTGGATATTTCCCAGTAATGGGTTGCAGCTGGAAGGGTATACGCTGCATAAAACATGTGCTGGATAAGTTGGTGGTTCATTCTGTGGTGGTGATCCTAGAATAATAAAGGGACTAAGCCGAAAAGAAAATTAATGAATAAATAAATAACAATAATAACAATAAGGTGACGCAGTGGTGCAGTAGGTAGTGCTGTCGCCTCATAGCAAGAAAGTTGCTGGTTCGAGCCTCGGCTGGGTCAGTTGGCGTTTCTGTGTGGAGTTTGCATGTTCTTCCTGCATTCACGTGGGTTGCCTCCGGGTGCTCGGTTTCCCCCACAGTCCAAAGACATGCGCTAGGTGAATTGGGTTGACTAAAAATATTTGTAGTGTATGAGTGTGAATGAGTGTGTATGGATGTTTCCCAGAGATGGGTTGCAGCCGGAAAGGCATCCGCTGCGTAAAACATATGCTGGATAAGTTGGCGGTTCATTCCGCTGTGGCGACCCCAGATTAATAAAGTGTCTAAGCCGACAAGAAAATGAATGAATGAATAATATTAATAGTAATAATAAAAATAATAGTAATAATAATAATAAAACATATTACTGACTGGTGACCAATGTTTACAGTTATGCAGTAAATGATGTTTGTTTACAGTATCTGATCAGAAACTGTGACGTTAGATTTAATAGAAAGACTTTTAAAGTAAACACAATATCAAGTCTTCAGTTAGTCTGTGTGTAACATATCTTTTTGGGAGATTTTACAAGCCATTGGCACATCTACTAAACAATACAAACACATTCACAATCAATTTGAATAAACTGTGAAACGTTTTGTGGCATGCTACTTCCTAAGGCAAAAATATTGTTCTGGCATCTTGAAAACGGATTTCAAGGGTCATTCCTGCCTTCTAGTGGCGGATATAAAGTACTACAAAAAGAGTGAGAGATTTTGTGGTCCTTCATGACATGAATGTATTCATCATTAGTGCCTTAAACTAACATTTTGATCTTGTATGCATGCATGTATTTATTTTAATATTAAAACAACAATTCACAGCTTATGTTTAAGCCTTTTTATTTTTGTTTTTCAAACATTTAACTATATTTATTTTGGTAGAAAACCAAAGGAGAAACTTATTTTTTTTGAAGGCTTACAGGCATCAGATTACGTAAAAATAATAATGTGTGTGTGTGTGTGTGTGGGTGTGTGTGTGTGTGTGTTTGTCATGCTACAAATTATTATCTCAGGCATTGTGGAAAAAAATAACTAAGAATACTGACTAAATGGTGGGTTATACTGTTTTATTTATTCAATGTACATTTTTATTCATATTTGTCAAACCAATTTAAATTTTACATTGCATCTAATGTTGATACACCTAAGAGACATTTTTTTCCAAAAACATTTTAAAAACAACACTAATAATGCATACATCCATAAATATGACCACATGCTGGAGCTGTGTCCCCATGAATTCCTAACTAAATGATTTCCTTGTGCCAGCCGGTGATGCAAGAAGTGTGTTGTTTATTTAAGTGCAGAGTTCAACACTAGGGATTTTTTTTTCTACTGGCCCGATTATGGAAAAATTATTGTAAACATAGACTTTTTATTCAGCGATACTACTAAAAGTCCAATTGATGTATCTAAGTTTGAAAAAAAAAAATAAATAAAAAACATATATATATATATAAATATATATATATATATATATATATATATATATATATATATATATATATATATATATATATATATATATATATATATGTAGTTGAAACCAGAAGTTTACATACACTCTAAAGAAAGGAACATAACCATTTATAAATATAACCATTTTAAATATCTGATGGTAAATCATACTAAACATTTACTACTTTAGGTTTGTTAGGATTACCTAAATGATTTACATTTGCTAAATGCCAGAACAATGAGACTTTTCTTTTGAGAATTTTGTATTCATTTCTAGGCAGTCAAAAGTTTACATATAATTCCTTGGTATATTTTTTTTTAACTTTGCTTTTAAACTGTATAACTTTGGTCAAATGTTTCCTTCCACAAGCTGCTCACAATAGTTTAAAAGAATTTTGGCCCATTCCTCCTCACTGAACTAGTGTAACATGAGTCAGCTGTGTTGGCTGTGTTGCTCACACAAGTTTTTTCAACTCTGCCCACAAATTTTTATAGGATTGAAATCAGCGATTTGTGATGGCCACTCCAAAACATTCACTCTGTTGTCCTTAATGCACATTTTAACTAATTTAGCAGTATGCTTAGGGTCATGGTCTCTGTTTGGAAGACCCATTTGTGGCCAAGTTTTAATTTCCTGGCTGATGTCTTGAGATGTTGCTTCAGTATTTCTACATAATGCTCTTTCTACATGATGCTATCTATGCTGTAAGGTGGATCAGTCCCTCATGCAGCAAAACAACCCTATACAACATGATGTGCCGCCCCCATACTTCACAGTTGGGATGGTGTTCCTAGGCTTGTAAGCTTTCCCCTTTCATGAGAAATAACAGATGAACTGAGACTGCAGTCAGAACATAAAGCAGATCAATGTTGATCATTCTTTTCAGGTGTCAATGCAGAAATGAACAGAACAACAGGCCTAATACAAAAAGATTATTAGATTAAAATACAGAAAAATTATTAGATAGTAAATTCTGTCAATTTTCCTAATGGATAAACAGCACTCGTTAATATTTTACCATGCTTTCACCTTTTTATTCGACATGAAACACACATTTACTCGTAGGAATGACATCCCACCCTACTCATCATTCTCTCTTCATATAGCAGCATACACTGTAAAACTCATGAAGTTAAGGTAAATCAAACCATTTGAGGAAACCAATTGCAACAAACTACTTAAGTTCAAAAACTAATCCTAATGTGTTCTGTGAACATAATCCATTCGAACTTAATTCATTTGATCCATTACTGAGCAATTTGAGTACAGTAAAACCCATTAAGTTGAGTTAACTTAAACCGATTGAGGAAACCGATTGCTACAAACCATTTTCAGATAAAAAAACTAATCTATATGAGTACTGTAAACTCCATTTAAGTTGAAGTACTGAGGTATTTAATTAACTCATTACCTTCAACACTGAGTCCAAAACTCTTTTCAAATGAGTAGAAATAACTTTGTCAATTTTGAGTTATCTATACACTCATTTCATATGATACTAGTTGACTGTTGGGTTTTACAGTGTGGCTATTACATAGACATAATAAACTGTAATATAGCCTGGTTGGTTAGTTTGTTGAATCGTTTTGCTTTCGCACTACAATCGATCCGCTCCAGAGTTTGTTTCAATCGAGCTGAGACCACCTCATTCAGGCAACCTCAGACCGATTGATTTGACGCCGATCCGAGCGATATTGCGGGATTCACATATGCCAAATTAACTGTGCTAACTGTGCAAACGAGACAGGTTCCGAAACAAACGTCTTGGTATAAAAGTACTCCAAGACTGTATTTGCACACAATTGCCAAACAGTTAATTAAATTTTTGTAAAAAGGCACCACTGGTCAGATCAGGCCAGTAACCATCCTATCTACTGTTCTGAGGATCTCGCACGCTGGCCCTGGCCCATCAGGCAGTCCTTATTGTCGAGCCCTGAAGTGTAAGATAAGGAGGACTACTCATTTATTAAAACATGTTTATTTTTTTTTTATTTTACATGTATTTATTAATTTTATTTATTTATTTATTGCATGGAAGGATGCATTGTGTACCCCTTACAATACATTTTAGAGCCTGTACCAAACATTGTGTATCAAAAAGACAAAAAAGAAAAAGTAAAAGTAAAAAAAAAACACCTACATTTATTTGGGAAATAATGCATACATCTTGTGTGAAAAGAAAAAAAAAGAAGAAAAAAAAGTTGAATCAAGACCTTTGCCTTTTTTTTAGGGGTCTAGCGATATATAACAAATGTGAAACCAAATAAAACATTTTCGGGAAATATCATCATGCACAGTAAAGACCTTTTTTGACATTTGTTAATGTTTAACCATTTGATCAACAAGCACCAGAAAACAAAACCTACCGTCATTTGTGAAATGCGATCAAAATGCAAGCTCCTGTACAAATCCACATTTTTTTCTGTTTCCTATTTTCTGTTACCTTCGTACAATGTCAAGGTGAGTTAATTAATTTGCATACTGAGTATTGTCGTAGTATATGTACGTTTCAAAAGTGGTTTTAAAGATTGTTGACTAGCGCATTTGTGTGTGTGCGACTCAGAATGTCTTCGAGAGGGAATTACATATGAAAACATAACACCAGTTGAGAAGGCATCATACGATGATGGTGAAACAGTGAAATTGAACTGCATGACAGGTTATTTTGGCTTTTATAAGTTGAAGTGTAACAAAGGACAATGGCAGACCTTTATTGCACGAAGTTGCTCAAGTAAGAAAATGTTCCACATTGCACTTGATTTAAATTTTAATTGTAGTTTTTTTTTTTTGTTTTTTTTTACTAAAAGTGTAAAACTTGTTTGATTGCTGCAGAGAAAAAATGTGGTCATCCTGGGGAAACACCAAATGGTTACTTTAAACTAATAGAGGGAAAAGATTATGTTTACGGAGCAACAGTGGAGTATACTTGCAAGAAAGGGTAACTGAACAACAGTGTGTTTGCTACTTAATAATGTACAGATCTCTCCCGATTGAGTTGATCCTACTTGTACTGTACTTACAATTGTTAAAAAAAAAAAATTCTATGTTCATAGGTATGAAATGGCAAGCAGAAACAATCGTCGTCACTGTAGAATTAAAGGATGGGATAATTCCATCCCTGTCTGTGAGGGTAGGCTTCTTGAAAGTCTATTTCCATTTGATTCCTAAAGGTGCTGTAAGAGATTTTTATGCTGTGGTACACAATAAAACAACTTTACTCTCTTTAAGGTATCATTTAAGTAACTGTTCTGAAAAACTACATGATCTCTGTGACAGACCTAGACCATGTAAATTGTCCGCAGACCACTGCCTGAATTGTTGTCTAATCAACCACAAGGCTTTCTGAGGCACTTTCTGGTTGTCAATCATTGCGCACATTCACAGCAGGCACTTTATATCCTATGGGAAATTGGATGATTAGAGCGTGATAGATCAACTTGCAGTATGTTTGGATGCCAAATTGTTCACGTCAACAATAGGCATGAATGTTCCAAAGTGTTTGGAACCAGATGCAGAGCATAATTTGCTCCTGTTTAGCTTGACGTAAATATAGCCAACATATGGTGAATGTAACAGGTCAATTAATAGGTTCTGTGCAGGTAAACATCTCTGTTTTGACCTTGAATGTGTATTAGTGACAGACAACAGAGGATGCAGTATTTAGTGTCCTTTAGTGCCATGTTGAATTCTAATATCAGTGGAGCTTGTAGAATGAAGGTTATATTGGTGCCGTGAGGTGGATGGAAGTGAGATTTAGAATGGGTGAGAGTAACAGAGGTCAATTAGTAGGATCTGTGCAGGTAAACATCACTTCCCTGGCCTCAAAAGTGTAGTAGTGATGGACAACGCAGGCTGCATTCTTTAGTGTCATTGTGGATATGCCCTGCCACCTATGCCAAAAAAAAAAAAAAAGTGACATGCTGAATTCTGATATTTGTGGAGCAAATAGAACGAGGGTTATACTGGTGACGTGACCCGGTTGGAAATGAGATTTAGAAAAGGTGAGAGTAACAGAGGTCAGTTAGTAGGATCTAGGTATTTAATAAACACCACTATTATTGTTGGTGCCATGACCCAGAGAGGAGAAAGATTTAGGTAGATAGAGTGTGACAGAGGTCAATTGGTAGGATCTGTGCAGATAAGCATCACTTCCCTGACCTCAAATGTGCATTAGAGACCGACAACAGAGGCTGCAGTTTTTAATGTCATTGTGGATGTGCCCTGCCACCTATACCAAAAAAGTGACATGCTGAATTCTGATATCTGTGGAGCAAGAAGCATGAGGGTTATACTGCTGCCGTAACCTGGATGGAAATAAGGTTTAGAAAAGGTGAGAGCAACAGAGGTCAGTTAGTAGGATCTAGTTAGTTAGTAAACACCATTATTATTAGTGGTGCCGTCACCTAGATAGGAGAAAGATTTAGGTAGGTTGATTGTAACAGAAGTCAATAGGTAGGATCTGTGCAGATAAACATCACTTCCCTGACCTTAAATGTGTAATAAAGACGGACAACAGAGGCTGCAGTCTTCAGTGTCCTTGTTGATGTGCTCTGCCTTCTATGTCAAAAAAAACAAAAAACATGTTGAGATCTGAAGAGGGTAGTAGAACGAGGGATATACTGGTGCTGTTATGGAAGTGAAGTTTAAAAATGGTAAGAGTAACAGAGGTCAGTTGGTAGGATCTAATTAGTAAGTAAACACCATTTTTATTGGTGCCGTGACCAAGAAGGGAGAGAGATTTAGGCAGCTGGAATGTAACAAATTTCAATTAGTAGGATCTTTAAATGTGTATTAGTGATGGACAACAGAGGCAGCATTCTTTATCGTCATTGTTGATGTGCCCTGCCTCCTATGCTAAAAAAGTGAAATGCTGAATTCTGATATTTGTGGAGCAAGAAGAACGAGGGTAATATTGGTGCCATGACCCAGATGAAAATGAGGTTTGGATGGGGTGAGAGAGGCCAGTTAGATGTTTGTAATTAGTAAGTAAACACCATTATTATTGGTGCTGTGACCCGGTTCAGAAAGGGTGAGAGTAACAGTTCAGATAGTATGATCTAGTTAGTAAGTAAACAATTTTTTTGGTGCCATGACCCGGATAAGAGAGAGATTTAGGTAGATTGAGTGTAACAGAGGACAATTAGTAGGATCTGTGTAGGTAAACATTACTTTCCTGGCCTCAAAGGTGTAGTAGTGACGGACAACAGAGGTTGCATTCTTTAGTGTCATTATTTGATGTGCCCTGCCTCCCATGCCAAAAAAGTGACATGCTGAATTCTGATATCTGTCAAGCAAGAAGAACGAGGGTTATGTTGGTGCCATGACCCATATGAAAATGAGGTTTGGATGGGATGAGAGAGGCCAGTTAGAAGTTTGTAATTAGTAAGTAAACACCATTATTATTGGTGCTGTGACCTGGATAAGATAGAGATTTAGGTAGGATGAATGTGACACAGGTAAATTAGGTTCTTTGCAAGTAAACATTACTCCCCTGGCCTCAAAGGTATAGTAGTGACGGACAACAGAGTTTGCAGTCTTTAGTGTCATTATTGATGTGCCCTGCCTCCTACGCTAAAAAAAAGTAACATGCTGAATTCTGATATCTGCGGAGCTAGAAGAACGAGTGCTATATTGGTGCCATGACCCAAATGGAAGTGAGGTTTTGATAGGGTGAAAAAGGCCAGTTAGAAGTTTCTAATTAGTAAGTAAACACCAACATTTTTGGTGCCGTGACCCAGATGAGAGAGGAATTTGGGTTGGTTGAGTGTAATAGAGGTCAATTATTAGGATCTGTGGAGGTAAGCATTATTTCCCTGGCCTCAAGGGAGTAGTGGTAACAGAGTACAGAAGTTGTAATCTTTAATGTCATTGTTTATGTGCCCTGCCACCTATGCCAAAAATTACATATTGAACTCTGAATGCAATGTAGCTAGTATAACAAGTGTTATCCAGATAGATGTGAGGTTTACGTGAGGTGAGTGTAACAGAAGTCAGTTAGTGGGACCTAGTTTGTAGATGTCTTTGTTGATGTGCCCTATCTCCAATGCCTAAAACAATTTGAACAATACTTAGAGTGGAGCCTAAGGGATGATTTAGATGGGAGTGGTTTGGACAGAGGTTTAAATTGTGTAACCAACATCTAGGTAGTGTTTATAGCCTTGCTTTCAGCAAACATTGGGGTTGTAGCAAAAAGGAGTTAATCTTCTATTGCATTTTATAGTGGGTCTTTGACACTGACCAAAGTTCTAATGTCAATATGAAATCTAATGTCACTTACAGCACCAAAGGGGTTGCCAGGTTTCCCAATTAACATTGTAGAACATTAGCAGCATGTCAATTGTATTAAATCTATTTAAATTTGAACTGGTTTCCTAAATAAGTACATTCCGTTTATCTTGCCCCTCCTCATAGTCTAATTCTTCCAATAGTAGATTCATGAAGTCTTCATCCAAGGGACTTGCATGCAGTCATATATTGATAATAGCACACTTAAGAGAGAATTAGTAATACAAAAACAAATAAATAAATAAATAAATGAAATGGCATCAGTGAACCATTTTGTAGTGAGTGGTCTACATGCTGGTTTGGGAAACAGGCATTGCTCCAATTTCAAAATAATGTTTGACGTAAAGTGACTAATCAGAACTAATCAGTCTAAATCAGTTTATTTATTTCCTAGAAGTGAGATGCCCTGTGATTCACACCGATGGGACTGTGACTGCACTGGGCAACACAGTTGAAGGAGCTTATGGTGATGTTATTCACTTTCAGTGTGTCTCTTCCAACAAAAGTCTATACGGAAATAACATCATTCATTGTATGGAGAATGGCAACTGGAGCGGGCCTGTACCACAATGCATAGGTTTATATCACAGTATTCAGATCACATTTCATGCAGATATTAATTTTACACCTACCTTTATTAGGCACACCCACTGTTGCTTTTAATATGGGCCCTAATGCTATATGTCATAGATTAAAATAGGTGCTAAAAAACTTCCCTCTGACATTTTCATCCACATTGCTGCAGATTTGACAAGTGAACATCTCTCTATCTCTCATGTTCTATCGGTCTGAGATCTAAGGCCATATGGGGATAGTAAGCTTACCGGCAAGTGTAGAAAACTAGTTTTAAATTATTTGAACTTTGTTATATGGTGCATTATCCTGCTCGAAGGTACACTGAGATCTTAAAGGGATAGTCAGCAACAATACACAGGTAGGCAATTTCTAAAAAATGCTCGACTGGTACTAAGATGCTACATGTGTGCCAAGAAAAAGTTTCCCACAGCATTAAGCTGCCACCACCAGTCTGGCAAGAGGCACCCATGCATTATGATGTAATATTGTATATTTATATAGCGCATTTATTGCGCATTTATTGTGTATGGCCATACACCCAAAGTGCTTCACAATCATTAGGAAGGGGGTCTCTCAACACCACCACCAGTGTGCAGCATGAAGATGGATTATGCGAAGGCAGCCACAGGACAACAGCGCCCGTGCGCTCACCACACCAGCTATTGGAGGAGTGGAGAGACAGCAATAGAGCCAATATAGTGGATGGGGATGATTTTATGATTGGCATCCTGGCCAAGTCTGCCCACTGGCCTCTGTCCATCATGGCCTCCTAACCCTCCCCATGGCATATCATCACTCTGTCTCCTCTCCACCAATCAGCTGGTGTGTGTTGTGCGGTCTGGTGCAAAAATGGCTGCCGTCGCGTTATCCAGGTGGATGCTGCACACTGGTGGTGGATGAGGAGATTCCCCCCCATTGTGTAAAGTGCTTTGGGTGCCCAGAAAAGCGCTATATAAATGTAAGGAATTATCATTATTATTATTATTGTGAGGCCATGATGGGTAAAGGCTTATGGAGGGAATTTATCCACGACACCGGGGTTACACGAAGCGGCAACCTCCCGCTCTCCCTCGGGAGGCCAATACGAAAGTAACTGAAACCGCAATTCATCAAAATTCCGCTAGTCCTGGCTCCATAATAAAGCAAAGTTTAATTGAGCCCACTTTTAGAATGGCCATCTTTACAGCAGAAAAAAGGTCTTTACAGCCTGGTACAAAGAACGATTTTGGTTCATACAGCTAATATTACCCTTCATGACAACTGTGAGGTGGGTGAATTTTTTTTAACTCATCAGTTTCCTTTATATTAGGTTATATTAAGTTTGCATAATTAGGGTGTGGCCACTTGCTTGACAGCTAGGTCTCGCTGGTCGCCGTCACTTCACCTCAGCTGACTCCGGCAGATTAGCCACTGATTTCGGCATATTCATCATATTTTTGTGTTGTTTTATGTGGCTTTACACAGTCGGTTGCCTTTTGGGATTATTTCCTACAATTATCAGAGGATATAGGATGCTGTGTGAACTTAATTGTGCTCACAAACCATTCACGTAGCCTCCGTTTCCATGTGAGTAAATTTATATACTTGTAAACCATCTCTATAAATGTATTTGTTTTATTTAAGATCCTTTATCATTTTTAATGTTCTATAGAGCTGTAATGCACTCTAGAATCTGACAGATTGATTAGATGTGGGCTGTAGAACAGTCATCTGAAGCGTTATCATACAGTGTTAAGCTGAATTTCATCAATAGTCCTGCTTAAACTAACACAGACTATATCTATATATGTTTGGAAGTAATTTGCGTTTTTCTTCTGTAGGTAAACGTCATAAGAACAGAATCAGTGGCTCAGTGTGGTACTACAGTGTTTTTAAAAGTCTAAACACTTTATTGATATAGTGTACAGCCAAGCACATGTGGTCAGAACACAAACGAGTCGCAGGTGATGAAGTATTAAGTGTTTTCCCAAAGTAAAGTGTGTCTAAGCCAGGTCCAAGCAAAATGCCAGCAGGAGTCTATAGCTCAGCTCACCCTCCGCCTCTATGCCCTTGTTTGTTATCCCGCCGTGAGTGTGATGACGCGCGAACAAAATGGCGCCTATTTGTGGCTTCTTTTGTGCTCTTCAAAAACCAATGGGTGACGTCAAGGACACTACGTCCATATATTTTACAGTCTATAGGTTACACTCTGGTGCCATGGGATTTTTAATGACCACAGAAAGTCAGGACCTCAGTTTAACATCTCATCTGAAAGATGGCGCTCACTTTACTGGGGCATTAGGACTGAAGCCTGATTTATACTTCTGCGTCATGTGACCGGCGTAACCCACGGCGCAGGCAACGCGCGTGGCTGTGCATTTATACTTCTGCGCGCTGTCTCTGTTGGTCTACATTAACCTGTGATTCCCAGGGCCAATGGACAGACATAAAGCAATGCAGTGGAAAGTTGACACATATATGATAAATCTTAACTTAAAATGTTATATATGTATGGCATAGACAAAATAAATATTCTGTTTTTATACCCAGATGGTACCTGTCAGGAGCAAGAACTCAAAAAAGTCAAGATTTTGTTTGGATATCCCACCTTCACTTCTCCTTATGAACCTGGACATGTTTTAGTTTTTCAATGCACAGATGACAACATGAGGTTTTACGGTCACCGTGCAATTAAGTGCCAGCCAGATGGGAGGTGGAATCACCCATATCCACAATGTGGAGGTAAGATATGTTCCACCTGCAGCATTTATTAATTGTAATAATTGACCTCTCATTATCAACATTTGACATGTACGGCCATGATAATTTGCAATATTTTTTGATTGTTCCCCTAGGGAATGTTCAGTGTTCCCAACCAATAAAAAACATGCAATATGTGACAGTGACAGATATGAAAACTATATACAGCAACTTGGAGATTCTGAGATACACGTGTAATGAACCATACAATCAAATTCCGGATGGTGCTTACATTTGTATTTAATTACCCCAAAATAATCCTCACTAAATCTTTAATGATTTAAACCTGAATTGTGGATGTACATTATTGACTGAATCAGGGTATATGCAGGAATCCTGAAGGAAATTTCAATACCTTTTTAAGACTTTTTAAAGACCCTCTGAGAATATTTTAAGACCTCATCACCACTTCAGGTTCTAATCAGTATCAAATCTTTAACTTAATAAACAGTTGTTAATAAACAGTTGTAGTTAAATAAATCAATGGAGCACAACCATGCAACAAAACTCAGATAAGCTCGGAAGAAACAAAGCTTGAAAGAATAAATTACGCAGTTGTTTTTAGTGACAGGCTTCAGTCACTGTTTAAACTCATCATTCTCCAACCAGGAGTACACAAACTTACATTTTCCCATTTTGCCGTCTATTTCGCTCAGTGGTTTCCCAACATGTGGAGAGCATCACATCAACTTCCTATGTTTGTAGCAAATGACATGACATCACGTGGATCGAGCATGCCATTGGTAATTTTATTAGAAAAAGAAATATATTGAAGGCAATGCAGGGGCGCAGTAGGTAGTGCTGTCGCCTCACAGTAAGAGGGTCGCTGGTTCGAGCCTCGACTGAGTCAGTTGGCGTTTCTGAGTGGAGTTTGCATGTTATCCCTGTGTTCGCGTGGGTATCCTCCTGGGTGCTCCGGTTTCCCCCACAGTCCAAAGACATGCGGTGCAAGTGAATTGGATAAGCTAAATTGTCCGTAATGTATGAGTGTTAATGAGTTTGTGTCACTGTTTCCCAGAAATGGTTTGCGGCTGGAAGGTCATCAGCTGCATGAATGAATGAATAAATGAATAAATATATTTAAGCTTTTATGGAGTCAAACACTTTGGACAACGCTTGAACTAAATTCAAGACCTCTTAAAAACGCGATTAAGACTTAAGATCCTGCAGAAACCTTGTAAATAGTCAACTCTTTACAATAGCGATAATATTCATAATATTTGTATAATCAGATAATTAACTGTCATATAGCCCTATAATTTATTTTCATAATATTAATAACAATATTAATAATTCCTTACATTTATATAGCTGCACACTCAAAGTGCTTTACAAATTGTTGGGGGGAATCTCCTCATCCACCACAAGTGTGCATTTGGGGATGATTAGGCGGTCATAAGGGTCAGAGGCCAGTGGGCAAATTTGGTGAAGATGCCAGGGTTCTTTCCGAAGGATTTTTAATGACCACAGAGACCTCAGTTTAAATCTGAAAGACAGCGCTAACTGAGCAGTATAGAGTCCCCATCAATATACTCGAGTGATAGAACCCACACAGACCACAGGTTGAACCCCTGCTAGTATCACTAACTCCACTTACGGCAGCAACCTACTGTAGCTTTCCCATGTAGTCTCCCATCCAGGTACTGACCGGGCACTATGGGTGCCAAATTCAATGTTTTTTCGATGCACCGTGATGCAGCTGCGGATAATTCGGTATCGGTTCAGTAATAATCATAACCGGTTATTATGTAGTGACGTCATTTCTCAAATGCGCTGTCGCGGTAGCTTACTATGGTGAGAGATGCAAGCGCGAGTATTTAAAATGCTCCAATAACTACTTAAAAATGCAGAAGCTGTGCACAATTTCACTGTGTGTGTTTGCTGGACAGTCTTTCACTGACACAGCAGAAGCACTGTTTCACTGCGATTGTGAGAATGAAAGTAAACTTCATTTCTCTCTCTTTCTCTCAACGTGGCCCATTTGACCTGCTGGCGTAACTTTTTCCCTCTTCTCGGCTGTTACAGCGCTACTTTTGCCCCCACCTACCCAATATAAAACTGTCAATTCACCCAGATATCGAATTGAAGCAAATCGATGGCATGATATTTGCAAATTGCAACCTTCCTCTAGGTAAATTGCAACACTTCTATCGGGCACAGACCTGCTTAGCTTCAGTGGGTGACCATGTGAGAGTTTCAGAGAGCTAGCTGATGGCATATTTCAAATAATTTTTGTGGATTTAAATTTAACTAGAATTCTAGCTAGAACATCAATAAAGATTGACTTGTTTGAAAGTGTTGTGAAAGTGAAGTCTACAGGATGTTGCAACGTAAATGAAAATGTGTCTAATGCAATCATTTGTTTAGGTCAGACCTGTCCACCACCTCCGTACATTAAAAATGGAGATTACAGCACCATCAGTAAAACTGCTGATAATGTGATCACTGCAGTTTCTTACACCTGCCAGTCTTTCTTTGTGCTTGACAAGCAGCAGGAGAATTATAAGTGTGTGAATGGCATATGGGAAACTCCCCCAAAATGTCTGAGTGAGTCTCTCCATCATATTTTGTAAATGTTTCGTCCTTTTTTTTTTTGTTTTGTTTTACATTGAATCTCTGGATGTTTTTTCTCATACAGAACCTTGTGAAATTGATAAGATCGTGGAGAAGTACAATCTACAGCTTCCTAAGGAAAAGGTCTATATAAAGCATGCAGACACATATAGACTTAGCTGTACAGATGGATGGAATACAGGAAGTGAGATGAAAGCGTATGTGGACGTGTCTTGTTCTAATGGGAATCTACAGTTTGACCAAAGTTGTGAGTATTCAGAATTTGTTCTCCAGATCTGAAATAGACATTTTGGTGATGTGTACATTTATTTATGATTTATCTGGTTGTTTCTTTAGGCGATACACAAAATAAATTAAAGTAAACTGGAGTGGTAATTAAGGTAAAGTAAGCCAGTCCTACATTATGAATGATTTGAAAATGGACCAGTATTTCATTTCAGATTTCAAATTTGTTAGCTCTGTATTTTAATGCTGTAAAGCATGACTAATGTCAGCTTCAAACAGGGTGATGACCACACGTGTACATGTACTGATGGATAATAAAATGTTTCATGGCCCAAAAATGTTTTCTCCATGTAATTATGTGTTTTTCCAAATCACCTGTGTTCAAGTTTGGGCAATTCCTCAGTATCTAATGTTAAAAAAAAAAAGTTCATTGTATATCCTAATTCAAATTTCTAACAATTCTAATTTTTAACTTAAAGAATTTGTAGGATTTGTGATCAGATCCTAAAGAGAATGTAATTTGTGAAAATAGTTTTACAAATTCAAAATCTTAGCTATTGACACCAGACAAAAGAGCCAATGTGTGAATTTGTGTGCAGCTTCTCATCCTGTATGGTTTTGAGTGTGTTCACAGCTGATGAACACTTGGTGGTGCAGTTGCTTCAGGAAGTCTATAAGGCCACCAACCAACAGGCCTAAACTGTTTCCCAAAGGCATTAAGAGATGATCATACAGTAGATACCAGGGCTGTCATGATACCATACATTTAGGCCACATTACTTTGATGAAGTATCACAATACCAAGTAGTATCACGATACTGTATTAATTCATAACTCAAATCAATAAAATAAAGCAAATTGTCAGAAATACTATAATACATATAATACATAAATGAACACCTTTTATTTGTTTTTCTACAGGCATTCTCTGTTTTATTTGTATATACCCTGACTGTTATATTGTTATTGCAATAATAAATAAATAAATAAATAAATATTGTAAATCATTGACCAAACCATATGATCTGTCATGACTGCAGAAAACAACGACCATTCTGAATAGACGATTTCGTTTCCAACTTGAGCGGATAATCTCACTGACCGCCAGCTGCAGCCGTGGCTCACATCGAATGCATTTAAAAATAGAACGTTTTTGTGTGAGGAAAAAAAAGAATCAGCCTTAAGAGAAAGAAAAACGATCGCGCATGTGTGCTGTGAGACCTAACCTGCGAGACCATGCATCGGGCCCATGGGAGATGTGCACATGCTATGGTTTAACAAAATCGCAGTCTCCCATTTCATTGAATCCAATCTAGGTTCAGTTTTTTGGTGTGGAAGTTTTTGACACTCGTCACTTCACCTCAAATAGTACACTATGCAGAACCCAAAAAGTTAAGGTAACTCAAACCATTCGAGGAAAAAAAACTCATCCTAATGAGTACTGTGAACTTGCTCTATTTAAGTAAAAGAAGCAATTTGAGCACAGTAAAATCAATAAATGACAAGAACTCAAACCAACTGAGTACTGTAAAACCCAATAAGTTAAGCCAAGTCAAACCCTTTGAGTTAAAAAGAAAACAATCTGTATGAGTACTTATTCCATTTAAGTTGAAGTAATGGGGTATTTAATTAACTCATTACCTTCAACACTGAGTTCAAAACTCTTTTCAAATGAGTAGAATAAACTTTCAGCCAGTTTTGAGTTAACTACACTAATTTTTTATTTGATTAAGTTGACTGTTGGGTTTTACAGTGTGTAATTTTTGTTTATTTACTACATAACTCACCAACAATACAAATTATACCAAACTAAATCTGTTACAAGAAGAGTTTTTTTTTTTTCAACAAAATATGAAGTAAAAATATATAGTGTTTTCTTAGTGTTTTCTCTTGGTTTTTTCTCATCGATTGTATTTTTAAAATTCTTATCAGGTAAGAATCCAAGGTAGTTTCACATTTCACTTTAGTGAGTTGTTCTTTAAAGGGATCTGATTCAGATGTGTGTTTAAAGCATCAGAAAGGTACAAATTCTACACATTTATGCAGCCTTTATGCAAATTGTTCAAATTAAAATAAGTGGCAATTGTTCTTCAGTTATTTTTCTTTGTGCCAACGGTTTTTTTTAATTTAAAAAATTAACTTAAAGGAAAAGTTCACCAAAAACCTTTATGAGTTTATTTCTTCTATTGAACACAAAAGAATATATTTTGAAGTAAGCTGAAAGTCAATAACCATTAACTTCCATAGTAGGAAAAACAAATATAATGGAAGTCAATGGTTGCAGGTTTCCACAATTCTTCATTTTCTTTTGTTTTTAACAGATACTGTAAGAGTCAAACAGTACATACTTTTTGTTTAACTGCTTTGAAATGTCATGTATGATAAAAAATAAAACATAAAAAAATGATATAAATAACTATGAATAAAGAAAACAAATATTAATATTAATTAATTACAAAGTAATTAATCCCATTCTGACATGTCACAGTTTTCTACTTATGAATTTTGTATATTTTATGTTGACATTTAATTGCTAAAAAAGTATAGAAATCACACAAATTAGTGTAAAGTAAAGGAACAGAAAAAAAATGAAATGAAATTGAACACCATCATCTAACTATTGACATATGAATCGCCAGACGCTAAAGTTGAACATATTGATGTTTATCAAGTGTCTACAATGCAAGATCCAGTAAGTTACAAAGTGAAGCTTTTAATGTCAACATAGAAAGACAAACTTTTTTTTTTTTTTCAGTGTGAGATAAGGAGGATTTTCTAGGTCAAATGTTCTCCATCAGGTCCCTGGTGTGCACTAGAGGGCCTCAGCAAACTTTCTCGAGTCTCGAGTTTGTAAACTGTTTAAAACAAGACAAAATGGACCCCACAATAAGCCTTTTGTATGTATGAAACGTTTAGTTTTTTAAATCATTACTTCTTAATTTAATATTTTTTTTACTTATAAAAAAAATTAACTGCATCACATTTTAATGTTTGTGTTTGTGTGTTTTTTTTTTTTTTTTGTGTTATGCCAAGCTCTAAATTATTATTTGGGTTAAAAACAAAAATCTAAATTAACCTTGGCACTAAAACATTTAATATTTGGCCTTAGAATATTGTTACAGACCATCCCAAGCCATTGATATACAGTAGGTCATACAGCATGACAACATTTTTAGTTTACATTTTTCTTTCTCTCTTTAATGGAAATATAAAAAAAATAAAAATAAATAAAAAATAAAAACAGCACTACTTAAACTAGCTACTCCAGATCACACAGACTATGTAGCACTCGTTAATATTTTACCATGCTTTCACCTTTTTATTCGACATGAAACACACATTTACTCGTGGGAATGACATCCCACCCTACTCATCATTCTCTCTTCATATAGCAGCATACACTGTACAACTCAAGAAGTTAAGGTAAATCAAACCATTTGAGGAAACCAATTGCAACAAACTACTTAAGTTCAAAAACTAATCCTAATGTGTTCTGTGAACATAATCCATTCGAACTTTTAATCCATTACTGAGCAATTTGAGTACAGTAAAACCCATTAAGTTAAGTTATCTTAAACCGATTGAGGAAACCGATTGCTACAAACCATTTCAGATAAAAAAAATTTATCTATATGAGTACTGTAAACTCCATTTAAGTTGAAGTACTGAGGTATTTAATTAACTCATAACCTTCAACACTGAGTCCAAAACTCTTTTCAAATGAGTAGAAATAATTTTGTCAATTTGAGTTATCTATACACTCATTTCATTTGATACTAGTTGACTGTTGGGTTTTACAGTGTGGCTATTACATAGACATAATAAACTGTAATATAACCTGGTTGGTTAGTTTGTTGAATCGTTTTGCTTTCGCACTACAATCGATCAGCTCCAGAGTTTGTTTCAATCGAGCCGAGATTGATTTGACCGATTGATTTGACACCGATCCGAGCGCAATTGCGGGATTCACATATGCCAAATTAACTGTGCTAACTGTGCAAACAAGACAGGTTCTGAAACAAACGTCTTGGTATAAAAGTACTCCAAGACTGTATTTGCACACAATTGCAAAACAGTTTATTAAATTTTTGTAAAAAGGCACCACTGGTCAGATCAGGCCAGTAACCATCCTATCTACTGTTCTGAGGATCTCGCACGCTGGCCCTGACCCATCAGGCAGTCCTTATTGTCGAGCCCTGAAGTGTAAGATAAGGAGGACTACTCATTTATTAAAACATGTTTATTTTTTTATTTATTTTACATGTATTTATTAATTTTATTTATTCATTTATTGCATGGAAGGATGCATTGTGTAGCCCTTACAATACATTTTAGAGCCTGTACCAAACATTGTGTATCAAAAAGACAAAAAAGAAAAAGTAAAGGTAAAAAAAAAAAAACCTACATTTATTTGGGAAATAATGCATACATCTTGTGTGAAAAGAAAAAAAAAAGAAAAAAAAGGTTGAATCAAGACCTTTGCCTTTTTTTTTAGGAGTCTAGTGATATATAACAAATGTGAAACCAAATAAAACATTTTCGGGAAATATCCTCATGCACAGTAAAGACCTTTTTTGACATTTGTTAATGTTTAACCATTTGATCAACAAGCACCAGAAAACAAAACCTACTGTCATTTGTGAAATGAGATCAAAATGCAAGCTCCTGTACAAATCCACATTTTTTTCTGTTTCCTATTTTCTGTTACCTTCGTACAATGTCAAGGTGAGTTAATTAATTTGCATACTGAGTATTGTCGTAGTATATGTACGTTTCAAAAGTGGTTTTAAAGATTGTTGACTAGCGCATTTGTGTGTGTGCGACTCAGAATGTCTTCGAGAGGGAATTACATATGAAAACATAACACCAGTTGAGAAGGCATCATACGATGATGGTGAAACAGTGAAATTGAACTGCATGACAGGTTATTTTGGCTTTTATAAGTTGAAGTGTAACAAAGGACAATGGCAGACCTTTATTGCACGAAGTTGCTCAAGTAAGAAAATGTTCCACATTGCATAGGATTTAAATTTTAATTGTAGTTTTTTTTTTTTTTTTTTTTTACTAAAATGTAAAACTTGTTTGATTGCTACAGAGAAAAAATGTGGTCATCCTGGGGAAACACCAAATGGTTACTTTAAACTAATAGAGGGAAAAGATTATGTTTACGGAGCAACAGTGGAGTATACTTGCAAGAAAGGGTAACTGAACAACAGTTTAATACTTAACTTAAATGCTACTTAATAATGTACAGATCTCTCCCGATTGAGTTGATCCTACTTGTACTGTACTTACAATTGTTAAAAAAAAAATTCTATGTTCATAGGTATGAAATGGCAAGCAGAAACAATCGTCGTCACTGTAGAATTAAAGGATGGGATTATTCCATCCCTGTCTGTGAGGGTAGGCTTCTTGAAAGTCTGTTTCCATTTGATTCCTAAAGGTGCTGTAAGTGATTTTTATACTGTGGTACACAATAAAACAACTTTACTCTCTGTAAGGTATCATTTAAGTAACTGTTCTGAAAAACTACATGATCTCTGTGACAGACCTAGACCATGTAAATTGTCCGCAGACCACTGCCAGAATTGTTGTCTAATCAACCACAAGGCTTTCTGAGGCACTTTCTGGTTGTCAATCATTGCGCACATTCACAGCAGGCACTTTATATCCTATGGGAAATTGGATGATGAGAGCGTGATAGATCAACTTGCAGTATGTTTGGATGCCAAATTGTTCACGTCAACAATAGGCATGAATGTTCCAAAGTGTTTGGAACCAGATGCAGAGCATAATTTGCTCCTGTTTAGCTTGACGTAAATATAGCCAACATATGGTGAATGTAACAGGTCAATTAGTAGGTTCTGTGCAGGTAAACATCTCTGTTCTGACCTTGAATGTGTATTAGTGACAGACAACAGAGGATGCAGTATTTAGTGTCCTTTAGTGCCATGTTGAATTCTAATATCAGTGGAGCTAGTAGAATGAAGGTTATATTGGTGCCGCCAGTGAGGTGGATGGAAGTGAGATTTAGAATGGGTGAGAGTAACAGAGGTCAATTAGTAGGATCTGTGCAGGTAAACATCACTTCCCTGGCCTCAAAAGTGTAGTAGTGATGGACAACACAGGCTGCATTCTTTAGTGTCATTGTGGATGTGCCCTGCCAAAAAAAAAAAAAAAGTGACATGCTGAATTCTGATATCTGTGGAGCAAATAGAACGAGGGTTATACTGGTGACGTGACCCGGTTGGAAATGAGATTTAGAAAAGGTGAGAGTAACAGAGGTCAGTTAGTAGGATCTAGGTATTTAATAAACACCACTATTATTGTTGGTGCCATGACCCAGAGAGGAGAAATATTTAGGTAGATAGAGTGTGACAGAGGTCAATCTGTGCAGATAAGCATCACTTCCCTGACCTCAAATGTGCATTAGAGACCGACAACAGAGGCTGCAGTTTTTAGTGTCATTGTGGATGTGCCCTGCCACCTTTACCAAAAAAGTGACATGCTGAATTCTGATGTCTGTGGAGCAAGAAGCACGAGGGTTATACTGGTGCCGTAACCTAGATGGAAATAAGGTTTAGAAAAGGTGAGAGCAACAGAGGTCAGTTAGTAGAGTCTAGTTAGTTAGTAAACACCATTATTATTATTGGTGCCGTCACCTAGATAGGAGAAAGATTTAGGTAGGTTGAGTGTAACAGAAGTCAATTGGTAGGATCTGTGCAGATAAACATCACTTCCCTGACCTTAAATGTGTAATAAAGACGGACAACAGAGGCTGCAGTCTTCAGTGTCCTTGTTGATGTGCTCTGCCTCCTATGTCAAAAAAAAACAAAAAACGTTGAGATCTGAAGAGGGTAGTGGAACGAGGGATATACTGGTGCTGTTATGGAAGTGAAGTTTAAAAAGGGTGAGAGTAACAGAGGTCAGTTGGTAGGATCTAATTAGTAAGTAAACACCATTTTTATTGGTGCCGTGACCAAGATGGGAGAGAGATTTAGGCAGCTGGAATGTAACAAATGTCAATTAGTAGGATCTTTAAATGTGTATTAGTGATGGACAACAGAGGCAGCATTCTTTATCGTCATTGTTGATGTGCCCTGCCTCCTATGCCAAAAAAGTGACATGCTGAATTCTGATATCTGTGGAGCAAGAACGAGGGTAATATTGGTGCCATGACCCAGATGAAAATGAGGTTTGGATGGGGTGAGAGAGGCCAGTTAGATGTTTGTAATTAGTAAGTAAACACCATTATTATTGGTGCTGTGACCCGGTTCAGAAAGGGTGAGAGTAAAAGTTCCCCTTCGGGGGGAACTTCAGCACTATAAGTGGATTTGATTGTAAAATCCACGCATTGGGAGGTTCGGTTCAGAAGCTACTCGTCTGAAAGAGTATTGAACGGGCCAATTAAGAATGAATTGGCAGCGCAAGCCTGCGCAGGTGAGCGGCATAAGCAATCAACTGAGTATATAAGCTCACCTGGCGCCAGCAGACGCTATCCTTTTCGCTTCAGAGACTTTCTGATCGAGTCGATGAGGGTTCCTCCTGCTGTGACCAGCGATTCTGAGCGAACGAGAGCATTCTCCCGGTCCAGAGTGTGTACACGCAGTGGCAGACGGTCGAGCTGGGTTTCTCCCTTGCCTGGCGTTCTTTGGGTCCGGTCCTCCAGAGCGGTGCGTATAAAGTTGCAAACTTCACAGAAAGAGCAACACAGTCGTGCAGCACGTCCTTATCAGGACGGCGCTCCGACTGTGCGTTTCTGGATGCGGTGGTTTCCTGTCCTCGGATGATGGGCGCGGGCACTGCGTTGCATGTCTGGGGGTCCAGCATGTTAATGCGCTGCTCGCGGGCAGTTCATGTCGTCATTGCGATGCCATGACTGTTGCGCAAGATCGCGGTTAGCCTTTGCAAAAGGGTGAACCACCCCAGTTGTCCCCTGCTCTGCAGCGGGTACTCGGGCAGATCTGAGGGTTTCAGCGAGAGATAATCCGTCGCCCACGGGCCCGCGGACCTCCCGCTCCTCTAAGCGCTCTATCCAAGCTTCGGGCGGGGGAAGCGATCCGTCTAACAGATGGTAGCCCTTACGCCCGATGACACCGGAGACCAGATGTCCACCGCGGCATCGGAGGGTGGGCTTTCATTGTCCGATGATGATCCAGACCCGCTCGCCCCCTTCGGGCTGGTGAGCGCTGTCACTACGGATCCTGAAACGGACATGTTAGCCGTGCTTTCCCGGGCTGCTTCGGCCTTGGGTTGGAGATGGTTTATCCTCCAGCTCCGCGGCCGGACCGACTAGAGGGGCGTTCCCTTCTTCCCGGAGGTGCACAGTAGGTTTACGCGGTCTTGTAAAGCACTTTTTTCTGCTCGTGCTGCGTGTTCCTCCACCCTAACCACTCTTGACGGTGAAACAGCCAGGGGGTATGTGGCGATTCCTCAGGTTGAGTGCGCGATGGCGGTAAATCCGCGCGGCGCCTCTTCTTGGCGGGGTCCGCCTCGTCTCCTATCCAAAGCCTGTAAGTTATCTACCTCCCTCGGAGCTAGAGCTTACATAGCTGCGGGCCAGGCTGCTTCCGCCTTGCATGTGTTAGCCACCTACCAGCGCTACCAAGCGCAGGCGCTGGCCGAGCAGCACGAGGGTGGGTCCAACCCAGGCTTACGAGCTTCGCACCGCCGCCGACTTAGCTCTTCGGACTACTGAGTCCGCTGCGTGTGCGTTGGGGAGGACGATGTCCACATTAGTGGTCCAGGAGCGCCACCCCTGGCTGATATGCGCAAAGTCGACAAAGTCCGCTTTCTTGACTTCCCCATATCCCCAGCCAGGTTCGGCGACACTGTCTGTGAATTCACCCAGGAATTCAAGGCGGTGAGAGAGCAGTTGGTGGGTGATGTCTTATCGGCGGTCCGTAGCCCGCTCCGCCCGCCGTGCCATTCATACCTGCTCCTCGCCGAAGGCGCCCGCCTACGAGAGCTGCTCCGCCCCCGCACACGCCTCCGGCGAAGCGAGCGCGTTGGGCACCTCGGAAGCAGGCAGCCCCCCTGCCCAGAACGCCGCTAAGTCCGGCAACGGACCGCGAAGCGCCCCTGGGACAGGCCATCTGGAGAAGAGGGAACTTGCTCTTTTCCCCGCTGGAGGGCGGGGCCCCATTTCCAACGGCACTTTTTACTGCCATGAAAACATTATGAAAGGGCACTTTTCACTTCCCCAGATGTGACAGCCCGAAATCTGCCAGTCTGGGACGCTATGCTTTCTAGCTTGCAGATTCGGTGCGTTTCGCCAGTGGCTCACGAGCGCTGGGAGGACGGTCTCCTTTCTCCCACCCCTCGAGCCTCCCCTCCGGAGCTCGGGTTTGGAGTGAGAGCAAATATCTCACCTCCAGCTTTTCCGTGGGACCCGCGAGCTTCCCGGATCAGCACACCCACTCCGCGCTGCCCCACTGCTGGTACGTCAGCGATTGTAGCGATGAGTCCATTAGCGAGAGCTCTGCCTGCCTGGTTAGCGCGGGCCAGCTCTTCGCGGTGGCTCATACGCACAATCAGACTCGGCTATGCGATTCAGTTTGCGAAACGGCCCCCCAAGTCACGGGTGTGTATTCACCAGGGTCAGCCCCCTGTCCGCCCCTGTCTTGCGAGAGGAGATTGCTGTCCTCCTGGCGAAGGATGCAATCGAGCCGCTCCCTCCAGCCGAGATGGAGAGCGGGTTTTACAGCCCACGCTTCATCGTGCCCAAAAAGAGCGGTGGGTCACGGCCAATCCTAGATCTGCGCGTTTTGAACCGCTGCCTGCACAAGCTGCCGTTTAGAATGCTCACGCAGAAGCGCATCCTCCGGTGCGTTCGTCCTCTGGGTTGGTCTGCAGCATTAGACCTGATGGACGCGTATTTCCATGTCTCCACTCTTCCTCGCCACCGACAGTTTCTGCGGTTTTTGCGTTTGAAGGTCGAGCTTGGCAATACAAAGCCCTCTCCTTCGGGCTCTCTCTGTCTCCGCGGGTCCTCACCAAGCCCGCGGAGGGTGCCTCAGCGCCCCTTCGGCTCGCGGGCATCTGCATACTCAATTTCTTTACGACTGGCTGATTTTTGCCCTCTCTCGGAGCAGTTGATTATGCACAGAGACAAAGTGCTCTGGCACTTCCACCTGTGGAGGTTTCAGGTCAACCGAGAAAAGAGCAAACTCGCCCCCGTGCAGAGGATCTCTTCTCTCGGGCTGGAGCTGGACTCGGTCACCATGGCAGCGCGCCTCTCCGGAGAGCGCGCTCAGCTGATGCTGTACTGTCTGAGAGAGCTCGACAGTAAAATAGTGGTCCCACTGAAACTATTTCAGAGGCTCCTGGGGCATATGGCATCCGCAGCCGCTTCATGCCGCTCGGATTATTCTATATGAGACCACTTCAGCACTGGCTTCACGATCAAGTCCCCAGACGCGCATGGCACGCGCGCGCACACCGAGTCTCTGTTACTGCGCTGTGTCGCCGCGCCCTCAGCCCTTGGAGCGACCCCTCGTTCCTACAGGCCTGGGTGTCTCTAGAACAGGCGTCCAGTCTTGTTGTCGTTTCAGCAGACACTTCCAACACGGGCTGGGGGGCTGTGCGTTGCGGGCATGCGGCTGCGGACCTGTGGAAAGGTACCCAGTTGCATTGGCATATCGCCTGGAGCTGTTGGCAGTGTTCCTCGCTCTCCACCGTTTTTTTCCGGTGCTGGAGCGGCAACACGTGCTGGTCAGGACGGACAGTACGGCGGCGGTGGCGTATATCAGCCGTATAGGGGGTATGCGCTCTCGCCGCATGTCTCAGCTCGCCCGCCGTCTGCTCCTCTGGAGTCATCCGCGGCTGAAATCGCTGCACGCCATTCATATTCAGGCAAGCTCAACCGTGCAGCCGATGCGCTCTCACGGCAGCCTTGCGTCCTGGAGAATGGAGACTCCACCCCGAGTCTGTTCAGCTGATATGGGCGCGATTCGGGGAAGCCCAGATCGATCTGTTGCTTCCCCCGAGATCGCTCATTGCCAGTTGTTCTTTCCCTGACCGAGTGCTCTCGGCACGGATGCACTGGCTTACAGCTGGCCTCGGGGCACGCGCAAATACGGAAGGACGAGGAACAGGTTGCTGGTTGCGCCCCTCTGGCTCAACCGGACCTGGATGTCAGAGCTCTCCCTCGCGATAGCCCTCCCCTGGCAGTCCCTTCGAGAGAGCACCTACTCTCTCAGGGACAGGGCACCACCTGGCACCCTCGCCGATCTTTGAAGAGATTTTTAGACGCGAGGAAGACTTAGGTAACCTCCGATTGCGGTGACTAATACCGTCACTCGGGCTAGAGCCCCCTCCCCGAGCGCGCCTATGCCCTGACGTGGAGTCTATTCACTGAATGGTGTGTCTCTCGCTGAGAAGACCCCCGTAATTTGCCAGATCAGCGTTGTGCTTTCTTTACGCCGAGAGAAGTTGGAGAGCAGGCTGTCGCCCTCCACACTTAAGGTTACGTGGCTGCCATCTCCGCTCTCATAACGCGGTGGCTGGCAGCACCGTGGAAACGCATAACCTCATCATCCGGTTCCTCAGGGGCGTTAAGCGAATTAATCCACCCCGCCCCCTCTCATGCCCTCTTAGGATCTCGCCCTCGCTACACAAGCCGCGTCAGATCCCTTCGATCCTCGACTCAGTATCTTTCTGTCCCTGAAGACAGCTCTGCTGGTCGCGTTGATATCGATTAGAGGGTCGGGGACCCGGAGGCATTTTTCGGTCAGTGACTCGTGCCTGTAATTGGGCTGGCTTCTCTCACGTCCTGAGACCCCGCCCGCGATATGTGCCCAAGGTTCCTACCACTCCGTTTTAATACGAGGTAGTGAGCCTGCAAGCGCTGCCCTCGGAGGAGGCAGACCCAGCCCTTCTTATTGTCCAGTTCGCGTTTTGCGTATTATCCGGACCGCACTCAGAGTTTAGATCATCTGAGCAGCTCTTCGTCTGTTATAGCGGTCGGCAGCAGGGAAGTGCCGTACCGAAATAAGTTCCCACTAGATTGTGGATGCCTTTCTTTCACTATCAGAGCCGAGATGAGCCGCGTCCCCCGAGAGCGCGTGCGCACTCAACTCGGAGCTTCGCATCCTCTCGAGCGCGCGCACGCGGCGCCCCTCTAACAGACATCTGTAGAGCTGCGGGCTGGGTGACACCCAACACATTCGCAAGGTTTTACAATCTGTGAGTGGAGCCGGTTTCCTCAAGGGTATTAGGTAACCCTTGGTGATTGAGGAAACAATTCGGTAGGGTGTTGAAACACGCTTGCTGCGCCATTTTCCCTAACACGGAGATACGTGCGCCTTTTTATCTGTCAGTAAAGTTCCCCGTCAGGTGAGCCCTGCAGATTCCTCCGTGGCCCCCAGCACTGACTCAGCGGAGGAGTCACTTGCTGGCCCACTACGTTGTAGGTCTGCCCGCTGGTCAGCCCGCGTTTTGGGTAAAGGTGCCTGCTATGCGTGATCCCCACTAGGCGATCCCATATGCTTATTCCGCCACGGTTAAGTCCCCCCCCTGGGCGGACCCGTGTCTTCCCTCCCCGCTAACCACTCTTTTGCTATGCGTACTCCCCCTTTTTAGGGCTAGTCCATATGTAAATTCTGCCATCTATCCCCCCCTTGGGTAACGGATGGCCTCCGCAGCGTCCTCCCTATCGGGATTGCACACTTCCCAACGTACTGTCGTATTTTCCTAGAATTATCTAGATGCTCACGACTTCCCAAAAAATATATATATAAATCCGTAAAACTTCTGTTGAAGTAGGATAAATTAGGGCCAGGGACACGTTGGAGGACCGCGCCCCCCATGATGTGGGTGCGTCACGCTTGCTTGACTATCTCCTCATCGGGGGTGTTGGTAAGGTGCAGTCATTATGGCGCTTTCAATGGGCTCCCAATGCGTGGATTTTACAATCAAATCCACTTATAGTGCTGAAGTTCCCCCCGAAGGGGAACGTTCGAGGTTACTAAAGTAACCCTTCGTTCCCCGAGAAGGGGAACGGAAGCACTATACTCCGTCGCCATAATGACTGTCCCTTAGCTGTTGAAAGTCTCTTCAGCTTAAAAAGGATAGCGTCTGCTGGCGCCAGGTGAGCTTATATACTCAGTTGATTGCTTATGCCGCTCACCTGCGCAGGCTTGCGCTGCCAATTCATTCTTAATTGGCCCGTTCAATACTCTTTCAGACGAGTAGCTTCTGAACCGATCCTCCCAATGCGTGGATTTTACAATCAAATCCACTTATAGTGCTTCCGTTCCCCTCCTCGGGGAACGAAGGGTTACTTTAGTAACCTCGAACGTTCAGATAGTATGATCTAGTTAGTAAGTAAACAATTTTGTTGGTGCCATGACCCGGATAAGAGAGAGATTTAGGTAGATTGAGTGTAACAGAGGACAATTAGTAGGATCTGTGTAGGTAAACATTACTTTCCTGGCCTCAAAGGTGTAGTAGTGACGGACAACAGAGGTTGCATTCTTTAGTGTCATTATTTGATGTGCCCTGCCTCCTATGCCAAAAAAGTGACATGCAGAATTCTGATATCTGTCAAGCAAGACGAAAGAGAGTTATGTTGGTGCCCCGACCCAGATGAAAATGAGGTTTGGATGGGGTGAGAGAGGCCAGTTAGAAGTTTGTAATTAGTAAGTAAACACAATTATTATTGGTGCTGTGACCTGGATAAGATAGAGATTTAGGTAGGATGAATGTGACACAGGTAAATTAGGTTCTTTGCAGGTAAACATTACTCCCCTGGCCTCAAAGGTATAGTAGTGACGGACAACAGAGTTTGCAGTCTTTAGTGTCATTATTGATGTGCCCTGCCTCCTATGCTAAAAAAAAAAGTAACATGCTGAATTCTGATATCTGCGGAGCTAGAAGAACGAGTGCTATATTGGTGCCATGACCCAAATGGAAGTGAGATTTTGATGGGGTGAAAAAGGCCAGTTAGCAGTTTCTAATTAGTAAGTAAACACCAACATTTTTGGTGCCGTGACCCAGATGAGAGAGGAATTTGGGTTGGTTGAGTGTAATAGAGGTCAATTATTAGGATCTGTGGAGGTAAGCATTACTTCCCTGGCCTCAATGGAGTAGTGGTAATAGAGTACAGAAGTTGCAATCTTTAATGTCATTGTTTATGTGCCCTGCCACCTATGCCAAAAATTACATATTGAACTCTGAATGCAATGTAGCTAGTATAACAAGTGTTATCCAGATAGATGTGAGATTTACGTGAGGTGAGTGTAACAGAAGTCAGTTAGTGGGACCTAGTTTGTAGATGTCTTTGTTGATGTGCCCTATCTCCAATGCCTAAAACAATTTGAACAATACTTAGAGTGGAGCCTAAGGGATGATTTAGATGGGAGTGGTTTGGACAGAGGTTTAAATTGTGTAACCAACATCTAGGTAGTGTTTATAGCCTTGCTTTCAGCAAACATTGGGGTTGTAGCAAAAAGGAGTTAATCTTCTATTGCATTTTATAGTGGGTCTTTGACACTGACCAAAGTTCTAATGTCAATATGAAATCTAATGTCACTTACAGCACCAAAGGGGTTGCCAGGTTTCCCAATTAACATTGTAGAACATTAGCAGCATGTCAATTGTATTAAATCTATTTAAATTTGAACTGGTTTCCTAAATAAGTACATTCCATTTATCTTGCCCTCCTCATAGTCTAATTCTTCCAATAGTAGATTCATGAGGTCTTCATCCAAGGGACTTGCATGCAGTCATATATTGATAATAGAACACTTAAGAGAGAATTAGTAATACAAAAACAAATAAATAAACAAATGAAATGAAATGGCATCAGTGAACCATTTTGTAGTGAGTGGTCTACATGCTGGTTTGGGAAACAGGCATTGCTCCAATTTCAAAATAATGTTTGACGTAAAGTGACTAATCAGAACTAATCAGTCTAAATCAGTTTATTTATTTCCTAGAAGTGAGATGCCCTGTGATTCACACCGATGGGACTGTGACTGCACTGGGCAACACAGTTGAAGGAGCTTATGGTGATGTTATTCACTTTCAGTGTGTATCTTCCAACAAAAGTCTATACGGAAATAACATCATTCATTGTATGGAGAATGGCAACTGGAGCGGGCCTGTACCACAATGCATAGGTTTATATCACAGTATTCAGATCACATTTCATGCAGAGATTAATTTTACACCTACCTTTATTAGGCACACCCACTGTTGCTTTTAATATGGGCCCTAATGCTATATGTCATAGATTAAAATAGGTGCTAAAAAACTTCCCTCTGACATTTTCATCCACATTGCTGCAGATTTGACAAGTGAACATCTCTCTATCTCTCATGTTCTATCGGTCTGAGATCTAAGGCCATATGGGGATAGTAAGCTTACCGGCAAGTGTAGAAAACTAGTTTTAAATTATTTGAACTTTGTTATATGGTGCATTATCCTGCTGGAAGGTACACTGAGATCTTAAAGGGATAGTCAGCAACAATACACAGGTAGGCAATTTCTAAAAAATGCTCGACTGGTACTAAGATGCTGCATGTGTGCCAAGAAAAAGTTTCCCACAGCATTACGCTGCCACCACCAGTCTGGCTAGAGGCACCCATGCCTTATAATGTAATGTATATTTATATAGCGCATTTATTGTGTATGGCCATACACCCAAAGTGCTTCACAATCATAAGGAAGGGGGTCTCTCAACACCACCACCAGTGTGCAGCATGAACATGGATTATGCAATGGCAGCCACAGGACAACAGCGCCTGTGCGCTCACCACACCAGCTATTGGAGGAGTGGAGAGACAGCAATAGAGCCAATATAGTGGATGGGGATGATTTTATGATTGGCATCCTGGCCAAGTCTGCCCACTGGCCTCTGTCCATCATGGCCTCCTAATCCTCCCCATGGCATATCATCACTCTGTCTCCTCTCCACCAATCAGCTGGTGTGTGTTGTGCGGTCTGGTGCAAAAATGGCTGTCGTCGCGTCATCCAGGTGGATGCTGCACACTGGTGGTGAATGAGGAGATTCCCCCCCATTGTGTAAAGTGCTTTGGGTGCCCAGAAAAGCGCTATATAAATGTAAGGAATTATCATTATTATTATTATTGTGAGGCCTTGATGGGTAAAGGCTTATGGAGGGAATTTATCCACGACACCGGGGTTACACGAAGGGGCAACCTCCCGCTCTCCCTCGGGAGGCCAATACGAAAGTAACTGAAACCGCAATTCATCGAAATTCCGCTAATCCTGGCTCCATAATAAAGCAAAGTTTAATTGAGCCCACTGTTAGAATGGCCAACTTTACAGCAGAAAAAAGGTCTTTACAGCCTGGTACAAAGAATGATTTTGGTTCATACAGCTAATATTACCCTTCACGACAACTGTGAGGGGGGTGAATTTTTTTTAACTCATCAGTTTCCTTTATATTAGGTTATATTAAGTTTGCATAATTAGGGTGTGGCCACTTGCTTGACAGCTAGGTCTCGCTGGTCGCCGTCACTTCACCTCAGCTGACTCCGGCAGATTAGCCACTGATTTCGGCATATTCATCATATTTTTGTGTTGTTTTATGTGGCTTTACACAGTCGGTTGCCTTTTGGGATTATTTCCTACAATTATCAGAGGATACAGGATGCTGTGTGAACTTAATTGTGCTCACAAACCATTCACGTAGCCTCCGTTTCCATGTGAGTAAATTTATATACTTGTAAACCATCTCTATAAATGTATTTGTTTTATTTAAGATCCTTTATCATGTTTAATGTTCTATAGAGCTGTAATGCACTCAAGAATCTGACAGATTGATTAGCTGTGGGCTGTAGAACAGTCATCTGAAGCGTTATCATACAGTGTTATGCTGAATTTCATCAATAGTCCTGCATTAACTAACACAGACTATATCTGAAGTGTTTGGAAGTAATTTGCGTTTTTCTTCTGTAGGTAAACGTCATAAGAACAGAATCAGTGGCTCAGTGTGGTACTACAGTGTTTTTAAAAGTCTAAACACTTTATTGATATAGTGTACAGCCAAGCACATGTGGTCAGAACACAAACGAGGCACAGGTGATAAAGTATTAAGTGTTTTCCCAAAGTAAAGTGTGTCTAAGCCAGGTCCAAGCAAAATGCCAGCAGGAGTCTATAGCTCAGCTCACCCTCCGCCTCTATGCCCTTGTTTGTTATCCCGCCGTGAGTGTGATGATGCGCGAACAAAATGGCGCCTATTTGTGGCTTCTTTTGCGCTCTTCAAAAACCAATGGGTGACGTCAAGGACACTACGTCCATATATTTTACAGTCTATGGGTTACACTCTGGTGCCATGGGATTTTTAATGACCACAGAAAGTCAGGACCTCAGTTTAACATCTCATCTGAAAGATGGCGCTCACTTTACTGGGGCATTAGGACTGAAGCCTGATTTATACTTCTGCGTCAAGTGACCGGCGCAGGCAATGCGCGTGGCTGTGCATTTATACTTCTGCGCGATGTCTCTGTTGGTCTACATTAACACTTCTGAAACACTAGTTGGCTGGGAGGTGTAAATGTTCCTCTGTATCAAGTTTCTTCGCTGCTTTTTTGTTTTTCCTAAACACTTCCGGGATGTACAAGTGGCTCAAACTCGCTCATTTTGAGGCAGGAACTGGCAGACGTGCAGCAACTGTAACTATGAGGTAAACACAAAACAAAACTTTCCATCCAGAGCTCCTTCACGGGACTCCACACTTGTAAACAATCGCTACATTGGGTTCGCGCCATTCGCGCGGCTCTCGGTCCCGCCCCGACTCGTCAGCGCTACCAAGCTGACCAATAACAGATCTTGCGCTAGGCGTTGTTGCGACGTGTAGTCACATTTTTTTAGAGGTGCACGTCAGTGACGGCGACAGCCACGGCGAAGGGCTATGCGTCAGCGCCGTAGCATACGCCGGTGTTTGACGCAGAAGTATAAATCAGCCTTTACACAGACCACAGGTTGCACGCCCCCTGCTGGCCTTACTAACACCACTTCCAACAGCAACCTAGATTTCTCGCACCTCTCTTAACCTAATTATTTTCTTACTCTGTGTAAACTTCAGCAAATTATCTTCACCATGTGTTCATGCTCTGAGCCACGGCCATGTGATTGGCTGATTAGATATTTAAAGCAACAAGTCATTGAACAGGGGTACCTAATAAATTGGGGCTAGTAAGCATGCATACCTGAATTTTTACACAATCACAATCATACAGTATAGACATGCTTTCTGTACGATACACAGACTCTTCTAAGTTTAGCTCCTGTTGTTTTAATTTGGGAGCAAAGCAGGTGCCTACTGAAATATATATATATATATATACAGTTGAAGTCAGAATTATTAGCCCCCCCTAAATTATTAGACCGCTTGTTTATTTTTTTCCCCAATTTCTGTTTAACGGAGAAAAGTTTTTTTTCAACACATTTCTAAACACAATAATTCTAATAGCTTATTTCTAATAACTGATTTATTTTATCTTTACTATGATCTGTAAATAATATTTTACTAGATATTTTTCAAGACACTTCTATACAGCTTAAAGTGACATTTAAAGGCTTAACTAGGTTAATTAAGTTAAGTCGGCAGGTTAGGGGAATTAGGCAAGTTATTGTATAACAGTGGTTTGTTCTATAGATTATCGAGAAAAAATATAGCTTAAAGGGGCTAATAATTTTGTCCCTAAAATGGTTCATAAAAATTCAAAACTGCTTTTATTCTAGCCGAAATAAAACAAATAAGACTTTCTTCAGAAGAAAAAAAAAACGAAGGGGGCTAAAAATTCTGAATTCAACTATATATATATATATATATATATATATATATATATATATATATATATATATATATATATATATATATTATTATTATTATTATTTTTATTTTTTTAACTATGGATCAGGTATTATGTAGCATGTGTGCAAATATAGTATTTCAGTCTGAATATGCAGCATTAATAAAATATCTTATTTCACTTTTTTTTTTTTTGCCAATTTTTTATCTTAGTCTTAACTTAATGTATGCACTGTTTTGTCTTCACAGTAACCTGTCAGCTTGATATAACTGAAACTGGAGTGATAAAACCCATTCCAGAGGGGAAAACCGTTTTCAAAGCTGGAGAAAGTGTGAGACTTATCTGCTCTGACATAAACTCACAGTTTTTCAGACAGGAAACATTTACATGCACAAATAATGGGAAGTGGGATCATAAACCAACCTGTAAAGGTTAGATTGTAGAAAAACACTTCAGGTTTTATTGCTGAATTCATTGTCTATTACCAAAAACATATCAATCTTGTTTCAGAGATTAAATGCGAAGTTCCACATGGCCAGAACGTGTATATCCCGAATTTTTATTTCACCGGAGATCTACTGCTTGGAGCAAAAAAATCCTACAGTTGTGATACTGGATACCGTACAATGTCAGAAGAAGCAACATGCACACGAGATGGATGGTCACCAAAACCACTGTGTGCTGGTGTGTTCTGCTGTTAAAATCATCACTTCTACCATAACATAAATCTAAATCACATCAAAATGCTTTCAATGATTATGTTCATCCCTGTTGTTTTCTAGAAATGATGTGTGACCCACCAAGACTCCCAAATGCAGATATTGTTGGGGGCCAGAAACGAAACTACAGAATCTCTTCAACAATCGAGTATAAATGTCGTCCAGGATTTGAACCAGAAGAGCTTGTCCGAATCACCTGTGATTCCCAGGGCCAATGGACAGACATACAGCAATGCAGTGGAAAGTTGACACATATATGATAAATCTTAACTTAAAATGTTATATATGTATGGCATAGACAAAATAAATATTCTGTTTTTATACCCAGATGGTACCTGTCAGGAGCAAGAACTCAAAAAAGTAAAAATTTTGTTTGGATATCCCACCTTCACTTCTCCTTATGAACCTGGACATGTTTTAGTTTTTCAATGCACAGATGACAACATGAGGTTTTACGGTCACCGTGCAGTTGAGTGCCAGCCAGATGGGAGGTGGAACTACCCATATCCACAATGTGGAGGTAAAGACATGTTCCACCTGCAGCATTTATTAATTGTAATAATTTACTGCATTATCAACATTTGACATGTACGTGCCATGATAATTTGCAATAATTTTTGATTGTTCCCCTAGGGAATGTTCAGTGTTCCCAACCAATAAAAAACATGCAATATGTGACAGTGGCAGATATGAAAACTATATACAGCAACTTGGAGATTCTGAGATACACGTGTAATGAACCATACAATCAAATTCCGGATGGTGCTTTGTTGTGTCAAAATGGGCAATGGAATGGAACGTTTGACTGCAGAAGTGAGTTGCTACAAAGGCTTACATTTGTATTTAATTAACCCCAAAATAATCCTCACTAAATTTTTAATGATTTAAACCTGAATTGTGGATGTACATTATTGACTGAATCAGGGTATATGCAGGAATCCTAAAGGAAATTTCAATACCCTTTTAAGACTTTTTAAAGACCCTCTGAGAATATTTAAAGACCTCATCATCACTTCAGGTTCTAATCAGTATCAAATCTTTAACTTAATAAACAGTTGTTAATAAACAGTTGTAGTTAAATAAATCAATGGAGCACAACCATGCAACAAAACTCAGATAAGCTCGGAAGAAACAAAGCTTGAAAGAATAAATTACGCAGTTGTTTTTAGTGACAGGCTTCAGTCACTGTTTAAACTCATCATTCTCCAACCAGGAGTACACAAACTTACATTTTCCCATTTTGCCGTCTATTTCGCTCAGTGGTTTCCCAACATGTGGAGAGCATCACATCAACTTCCTATGTTTGTAGCAAATGACATGACATCACGTGGATCGAGCATGCCATTGGTAATTTTATTAGAAAAATAAATATATTGAAGGCAATGCAGGGGTGCAGTAGGTAGTGCTGTCGCCTCACAGTAAGAGGGTCGCTGGTTCGAGTCAGTTGGCGTTTCTGAGTGGAGTTTGCATGTTATCCCTGTGTTCGCGTGGGTTTCCTCCTGGGTGCTCCGGTTTCCCCCAAAGTCCAAAGACATGCGGTGCAAGTGAATTGGATAAGCTAAATTTTCCGTAATGTATGAGTGTTAATGAGTTTGTGTCACTGTTTCCCAGAAATGGTTTGCGGCTGGAAGGTCATCCGCTGCATAAAATGTGCTGGATAAGTTGGAGTTTCATTCCGCTGTGGTGAGCCAGGATTATTAAAGGGACTTAGCCGAAAAGAAAATGAATGAATGAATAAATATATTTAAGCTTTTATGGAGTCAAACACTTTGGACAACGCTTGAACTAAATTCAAGACCTCTTAAAAACGCGATTAAAACTCAAGATCCTGCAGAAACCTTGTAAATAGTCAACTCTTTACAATAGCGATAATATTCATAATATTTGTATAATCAGATAATTAACTGTCATATAGCTCTATAATTTATTTTCATAATATTAATAACAATATTAATAATTCCTTACATTTATATAGCTGCACACTCAAAGCGCTTTACAAATTGTTGGGGGGAATCTCCTCATCCACCACAAGTGTGCATTTGGGGATGATTAGGCGGTCATAAGGGTCAGAGGCCAGTGGGCAAATTTGGTGAAGATGCCAGGGTTCTTTCCGAAGGATTTTTAATGACCACAGAGACCTCAGTTTAAATCTGAAAGACAGCGCTCACTGAGCAGTATAGAGTCCCCATCAATATACTCGGGCGATAGAACCCACACAGACCACAGGTTGAACCCCTGCTGGTATCACTAACTTCACTTCCGGCAGCAACCTACTGTAGCTTTCCCATGTAGTCTCCCATCCAGGTACTGACCGGGCACTATAGGTGCCAAATTCAATGTTTTTTCGATGCACCGTGATGCAGCTGCGGATAATTCGGTATCGGTTCAGTAATAATCATAACCCGTTATTATGTAGTGACGTCATTTCTCAAATGCGCTGTCGCGGTAGCTTGCTATGGTGAGGGATTCAAGCGCGAGTATTTAAAATGCTCCAACAACTACTTAAAAAGTAGCACAGACCTGCTTAGCTTCAGTGGGTGACCATGTGAGCGTTTCAGAGAGCTAGCTGATGGCATATTTCAAATATTTTTTGTGGATTTAAATTTAACTAGAATTCTAGCTAGAACATCAATAAAGATTGACTTGTTTGAAAGTGTTGTGAATAAATGCACATGTTGATGAAGTCTACAGGATGTTGCAACGTAAATGAAAATGTGTCTAATGCAATCATTTGTTTAGGTCAGACCTGTCCACCACCTCCGTACATTAAAAATGGAGATTACAGCACCATCAGTAAAACTGCTGATAATGTGATCACTGCAGTTTCTTACACCTGCCAGTCTTTCTTTGTGCTTGACAAGCAGCAGGAGAATTATAAGTGTGTGAATGGCATATGGGAAACTCCCCCAAAATGTCTGAGTGAGTCTCTCCATCATATTTTGTAAATGTTTTGTCCTTTTTTTTATGTTTGTTTTACATTGAATCACTGAATGTTTTTTCTCATACAGAACCTTGTGAAATTGATAAGATTGTGGAGAAGTACAATCTACAGCTTCCTAAGGAAAAGGTCTATATAAAGCATGCAGACACATATAGACTTAACTGTACAGATGGATGGAATACAGGAAGTGAGATGAAAGCGTATGTGGACGTGTCTTGTTCTAATGGGAATCTACAGTTTGACCAAAGTTGTGAGTATTCAGAATTTGTTCTCCAGATCTGAAATAGACATTTTGGTGATGTGTACATTTATTTATGATTCATCTGGTTGTTTCTTTAGGCAATACACAAAATAAATGAAAGTAAACTGGAGTGGTAATTAAGGTAAAGTAAGCCAGTCCCACATTATGAATGATTTGAAAATGGCCCAGTATTTCATTTCAGATTTCAAATTTGTTAGCTCTGTATTTTAACGCTGTAAAACGTGACAACTGTCGGCTTCAAACTGGGTGATGACCACACGTGTACATGTACTGATGGATAATAAAATGTTTCATGGCCCAAAAATGTTTTCTCCATGTAATTATGTGTTTCTAAAAAATCACCCGTATTCAAGTTTCGAGTTTATCTAATGTTAAAAAAAAAGTTAATTGTATTCTAAATTTCAAATTTCTAACCGTTCTAATTTATAACTTGAATAATTTGTTGGAATTGTAATCAGATCTTAAAGAGAATGTAATTTGAGCCAATGACATTGCTTAGCGTGCATCTATCTAGTTTCACAAATTCAAAATCTTAGCTATTGACACCAGACAAAAGAGCCAATGTGTGAATTTGTGTGCAGCTTTTCATACTCTCATGACACCCGGTTTTGAGTGTGTTCACAGCTGATGAACACTTGGTGGTGCAGTTGCTTCAGGAAGTCTATATGGCCACCAACCAACAGGCATAAACTGTTTCCCAAAGCCATTGAGAGATGATTATACAGTAGATACCAGGGTTGTCATGATACCATAAATTTAGGCCACATTACTTTGATGAAGTATCACAATACCAAGTAGTATCACGATACTGTATTAATTCATAACTCAAATCAATATAATAAAGCAAATGTCAGAAACAATATAATACTTACTTAAATATAAACCTGTTATTTGTCTTTGTACAGGCATTCTCTGTTTTATTTGTATTTACTGTGACTGTTTCGTTGTTATTGCAGTAATAAATAAATATTGTTTTCCCAGAGATGGGTTGCAGCTGGAAGGGCATCCACTGTGTAAAAACGTGCAAGATAAGTTGGCAGTTCATTCTGCTGTGGCGACCCCAGATAGATAAAGGGATTAAGCTTACAAGAAAATAAATGAATGAATGAATAAATATTGTAATTAAATGACCATACCATATGATCTGTCATGACTGCAGAAAACTATGACACGTCTGAATAGACTATTTCGTTTTCAACTCCGCCCTACCTGTGCTCAGATAATCTCACTGACCGCCAGCTGCAGCCGTGGCTCAAGTCGAATGCATTTAGAAATAGAACGTTTTTGTGCGAGGAAAGAAAAAAAATTGCGCATGTGTGCTGTGAGACCTAACTTGCAAGACCATGCATCGGGCCCACAGGATATGTGCACACGCAATGGTTTAACAAACTCGTGGGCTCCCGTTTCATTTAAATCTAGGTTCAGTTGTATGGTGTGGAAGTTTTTGACACGCGTCACTTCACCTCAAATAGTACACTGTAGAACCCAAAAAGTTAAGGTAGCTCAAACCGGTTGAGGAAACCCATTGAAACAAACCATTTAAGTTAAAAAAACTAATCCTAATGAGTACTGTGAACTTAATCCATTTGAGTAAATGAAGCAATTTGAGCACAGTAAAACGCAATAAATGAACAGAACTCAAAATAACTGAGTACTGTAAAACCCCAAAAGTTAAGGCAACTCAAACCATTTGAATAAACCGATTACAACAATCACTTTGAGTTAAAAATAAACTAAGCTAAATGAGTACTGTGAACTTACTCCATTTAAGTTAAAGTAATGAGGTATTTAATTAACTCATTACCTTCAACACTGAGTTTACAACTCTTTTCAAATTAGTAGAATTAACTTTCAGTCAGTTTTGAGTTAACTACACTCCTTTTGTATATGATAAAGTTGACTGTTGGACTTACAGTGTTTGTGTAACTTTTGTTTATTTACTAGATAACTGACCAAGGATACATTAAAATTAAGATACAAATTATACCAAACAAAGTTTGTTACAAGAAGAGATTTTTTTCAACAAAATATAAAGTGAAAAAATATTGTTTTCTTAGAGTTTTCTGTTGCTTTTTTTTCTGTTTTTCTCATCTACTGTATTTTTTCAGTCTTATCAGGTAAGAATCCAAGGTAGTTTCACTGTTGTGAGTTGTTTTTTTTTTTTAAATATTTGATTCAGATGTGTGTTTAAAGCATCAGAAAGGCACAAATTCTACATATTTTTGCAGCCGTTATGCAGACTGTTAAAATTAAAATACAATAATGTGATCTTTAGATAATTTGCAGCACAAATGTGTAAGCATTTTATTGATTTTTTCACATGCAACATTAACTATTAACTGTTAATAATGATACTACCATTTACAAACTACAGAGGCACTGCCAGTATTTTGGAGCCACAGTATCGCGGTGCTGCAAAAATACAGGTAAACCATGCAACCCTAGTAATACTATTGGTGGCAAATGTTCTTAAGTTATTCTTCTTTGTGCTAACAATTCTTCAGTTATTAAAAAAATGAAACTTAAAGGAAGAGTTCACCAAAAACCGTTATGAGTTTCTTTCTTTACTGAACGCAAAATATTTTTTTTGTAGAAAGCTTAAAGTCAATAACCATTGACTTCCATAGAAGGAAAAATAAATACAATGAAAGTCACTGGTTGCAGGTTTTTACCATTCATTTTATTTTGTTTTTAACAGATACTGTGAGTCAAACAATGTATACTTTCTATATAACTGCTTTGAAATGTCATGTATGGTAAAAAAATAAATAAATAAATAAAAACTATGAATAAAGGAAACAAATAAAGTATATTATGTTGCCATTTGATTGATAAAATTAATGAAGATCACACAAATTAGTGTAAAGTAAAGGTACGGAAAAAACTGTAACTTAGATATTGAAATTGAACACTCTGCTGTCATCTAAAACATATTGACATATGAATCGCCAGACCTTAAAGTTGAACATATCAATGTTTACCAAATGTCTACAATGCAAGATCCAGTAAGTGACATTAAGCTTGTACTATCACCAAATAAAGACATTTTTTTTGTGCGTGAGATAAGGAGAATTTTTTAGGTCAGATGTTCTCCATCAGATCCCTGGTGTCTACTAGAGGGCCTCAGCAAACTTTCTCAAGTCTCGAGTTGACTTTTAAACCCGTTTAAAACAAGACTAAATGGACCCCACAGTAAGCCTTTTGTATGTCTTGTTTATATATATATTTTTTTTATGAAGAAACATTTAGTTTTATAAATCATTACTTCTTGATTTAATAAAATTTTTTCTTATAATAAACATGACTGCATCACATTTTAATGTTTATGTGTGTTTTTTTTTTTTTTTTTAAGTTAAACCAAGCTCTAGATTATTCTTTGGATTAAAAAATATGAATAATTAACCTTGCCCCTTCAACTTTTTAATATTTGGCCTTAGAAGATTACAGACCATCCCAAGCCACTGATATAAAGTAGGTCATACAGCATGACATTTTTCTTCCTCTCTTTATTGGAATAAAAAAACAGTGTTACTTAAACCAGGAACTCCAGACTACACTACTTCCAGACTATTTATCAGCGCAAACTAGAGCAAATGGATTTTGCTGGACCAGTCTTTACTTGGCCACTAATCAAACAGTTCATTGCAAAGCTCTCTGAGATGAGACACAAAAGTTCAAAGTCAAATGAAACACTGTATGGGGTTAAATGTATCTTCTTCCACAAAATATCAACTCCTATCATTTATTTTTATTGAATGTTTTTTATATCAATGGAATCTATTGGCAGAAATGTTAAATAGTGGAATATTCATGTTATATCTGTCCTGTTGTAAATGTATCATAAAAAATAAATCTATATAAATATATAAAAAATGGTAGTGAGGTTGTTTTACTTGATGATAAATGCTATTATTGTTTTTGTTAATGAATGATAATTTAATTAACATCTAGGTCAAAACTTAAGCTCCTGCTACTCTCAACTTTCATTAATTCATTCATTCAATTTCTTGTTGGCTTAGTCTCTTTATTAATCTGGAGTCGCCACAGTGGAATGAACCGCCAACTTATCCAGCACGTTTTTATGCAGCAGATGCCCTTCCAGCCGCAACCCATCTCTAGGAAACATCCACACTCATTCACACTCATACACTACTGACAATTTAGCCAACCTAATTCACCTGTACCACATGCCTTTGGACTGTGGGGGAAACTAGAGCACCCGGAAGAAACCCACGCGAACGCAGGGAGAACATGCAAACTCCACACAGAAACGCCAACTGACCCAGCCGAGGCTCGAACCAGAGACCTTCTTCACATGAGGTGACAGCACTATCTACAGCACCACTGTGTCGCCCAGTTTTATTAATTCAAATCAATAATTATCATTTCTTTTTAATATTTAAAGCCTTTTGGTATTTTCATCCATTAATATCGAAAAAAAGGTTCATAAAAACTTGACCTTAATTTGTCTCCATTGGCTTCTTTTTAAGTGAACTCAAAAAACAAAAGTTTGCTCAAAAATCTTTGGCTTACATATAGTAATGTACTTCCCAAAGCTTCAGTATGCGAACTGATGAACTCATGATATTAATTCATTCTGAAGAACTGACAACATCAGATGACAACAGCTGACAACATCAGATAAAAATATGTTCTCTTTTTTTAAAATGCATGGTCACGGATTAATCTGAAGGAGTCCTCCTTTCGATTCTGCTAAAATTATAAACTTTTTTGATCCCTCATTTTACAAAATGTGGGGAAAACCAACAACTACAGCCCTTCCTGAGATGAGCTGAAAATGAGAGTTTCTATACAAATTATCAGCTTTTGCTGTTTTCTTTTTCCTGTTACATTTGTGCAAGGTCAAGGTGGGTTATATTGTTGTCATTTCTTGTCGGCTTAGTCCCTTTATTCATCTGGGGTCGCCACAGCGGAATGAACCGCCAACTTGTCCTGCACATTTTTACTCAGCGGATGCCCTTCCAGTCGCAACCCATCTTTGGGAAACACACTCATTCATACACACACTCATACAGTACGGACATTTTAGCCAACCCAATTCACCTGTACTGCATGTCTTTGGACTGTGGGGGAAACCAAAGCACCCGAAGGAAACCCACTCGAACGCAGGGAGAACATGCAAACTCCGCACAGAAGCGCCAAATGAGCCGAGCCGAGGTTCAAACCAGCGACCTTTTTGCTGTGAGGCGACAGCACTAGCTACTGCGCCACTGCGTCGCCCTATTGTTTTAAATAAAAATCGATATTAAGATTCAGAAGGTTCTTATGCTTAATGTGATGCAGTACAATTTAGCTGCTAAACATGAATTACTTGCACTGTAAAAATCTCTATTATTCTGTAAATAGAACTGCATGTAGCTCATGATTTATGGGTGTTTATAATTTATTTACACTTTTCAAACTGCAAGTTTGTAGTTTAAAGATTTACGAAATCCTTGAGTACTTTTTTTTTTAGATTTTAACAGATTTGTGTATGTTGAGCATCAGTTAAGACAATGTTAGCACCTGTTAGCTTTAATTGTGGGAAAATGTAAATTTGAGCTTTTGCCAGCTAATTTCAGTTCCGGATTTTAAATGATTTTTGGGGCGGGATCAAAATTGGCGACGTAGCCCAAAACTGCAACTGCAAAGATGATGCTTCAGTTTCTCATTATTATTCATAGCGGAGTTTTCTTACACTATGAGAAGAGCCTGCTTCTTAATTTTTCATGACTGCGTGTACTTTCTGAAGGCAATGTAGACCTGCCAGTGCCAATCTGTAAGACAAAGACCCACGGCACACAGTATTTAGCTGTTCATGAAGGGTCGTATGTGTTTGTTTCGATGATCCATGGGGTTTGTTGCATGTTTTTCCCCGCCATGCTGTCAGTGCCGATACAGCAAAGCCGTTTGTATGCAGCAAGCATTTTTGTCGGAAGAGCAGTACGAGAATTGGAGAATGGCGGACGCTGTCTTTTATCAGGAGTTCGTTCACATTTAGACACATCGCCGTGCTTCTGTGTTTGCCTCAATCTTCTAGATTACCAACAAGGCTAATGGTTAAAAAAGAAAGGGCAAGAGAGCTGAATCTGCATTCAGACCCAGGGATTATAACTCCTCATTTACAGTGTTTATATGAACACGAGTATCTTTATGATGATGTAAATTGTGGTTATCAGTATATGAAATTATGAATAACAAATGTAGCAGGGCATTAAATTACTGTTTATTTCAACTATTGTCAGTTTATATAACTGACAATAGTTGTTCGCTCCCCTCCTTCTCCCCTGCTGGCCATGCCCACTCATGCCCTTTCCAGCTCCACGACCATTATGATGCATCTTTTAAAGAAAATTATGAGGTAGACCTGAACTAAAAGTGGGGATGTCATGACCCTTTAAACCAATATATTGTGTTTGTAAATACATTTTTAAAAATGTATTAATTCTATGCAGAGATAACATGCACAGCACCACATATACCAAATGGAGCAGTTGTTGATGTAATGCCAGAATACCAGAAAAAACGCCACATTGAAATACAGATGCTTCAGAGGGTTTAAGGCTAGAGATGCACTTCCAAGATGTACCTCACATAGCTGGACGCAGCACCCTAAATGTGATGGTAACCCTTAAAAAAAAAAAAAAAAAAAAAGATTTTCCTATTTATGGCTTTTGTCTTGTTTTAAGTCTAACTATCTAAAAAACTCAATAAACCAGAGAAGCATTTTATCAGCTAATCATATAACATCAGTGGTGTCACAAATGAACTGAAATACTGAAATAATACACAAAAGTGTCCACTAATCAAATGAACCAGGAACTTTTGTAGAGTGAACAAAATGTAAAGAGTATAGGCAAATTACCGGTTTGTAAACATTCAGGATGTGCACGCATCAAGGTTGCAGAAAAAAAAAAAAAACAGCAGTGCTAGCATTTACAGTGAGGGAATGACATCCAATGCGGTACTGAGTTTGTTGAGATAAGTTATATTGAATACATATAATATATATTATTTACATAATGCTTTCAGCGTATTATCACAGATTGTCACCCAGTGATAAGCACAGTTATTCGGCAAAATTAACATTAAAGTGAGTGGCGTTCATCTGACAGGTCTATTTGCGATAGCTCCCTCCCAATGGATATTGGATAAGAAGAAATGGCCAAGCATCCAGCCCCGAATTTACAATCTCATTGAAACTCCAAGTGTTTTAACAAGAGAGAAGTTAAAGGACTACAAGTCTTTGGATGCCAACAATTTTGTTTTGTGTGGTCATGTGCATGAAATAATGTTCCATGATTACCAGATTTAAAACTTTGTAGTGCTAAAAATCGAGCTTCTGCCTGGCCAAAGACGAGGAAAGAAGACAGAACTGTACAAGGCCTGGGTAATCAATTAGCAAAACAACAGCACCTGTACGACTTACATTTACATGAAACTTACATTTTCACATTTCTTTCTAAGCATTTAGAGAACATTCAGAGCAGTTTAATTCACCATATTTAACTGTTTTTGCTGAAATCATTGCTGCAATCAAATACGAGTAATGTGTATGATTCAGTATAGCGAGAACTTACCTGATATGAAATGAGAACTACAGAGTGCAGTTTTTTTTATTAGGTCCACACTCAGTTCAGCTCTTATGATGGCTGTTAGCCAAAGACATCTGCGGTTGGCATTAAAAGCAGTGTGGTGTACGGTAAAAAAAAGTTTTCTATTTTTAGACTGTCAATTTTGGCATTCTACTGCATAACACGAGATGTTTGCTTTTGCAACCGGCATTGTTTTGCATTGGCTATGCACGATTGAACCTATGTGACGTCATATGTGATGTAGTTTGGTAACTCCCCTATACAATTGATCATATTTGTATTTGCACTTAATAAACTACTTAATAAACACACAGCATTCAGATCCATATTTCAGACCTTTTGATTAGCATAATGACATCTTTTACAGCTGTAACTGGTAAGTTTACATCAAACTTTGAGGTAAAAAAGGGTCGTCCCAAAAGGAAAAATTATTTTTAGAGCTGGAGAATGTGTGACAATCATCTGCACTGAAAAAAAAAAAAAAAAAAGGTTTAGCTCAAAAGAAAGCAGAACATTTACATGTCAAGAGGATATCGAGTATAAATGTCAGCCTGGATTTGAACCAGAGGAGTTTGTACGAATCACCTGTAATCATCAGGGCCAATCGACAGGCATACAGCATTGTACTGGTATGTTACAGATGTAACATTTCCAAAACAATGAAACATTCCTAGTGTTATGCTGATTGGCCACTTTTCCATGTATTACATTTATTCATTATTGTTATTGCCTGCATTATTTATACAACTGATTTCTAAGCATTTCTTTCAATTGTGATCAGTAAATTTGAAAAACAAATGGGATTTTTAAAAGTTCTTATTATTAAATGGGTAGTTTCGACTCATTGGTGTTCTCTACAATGCTGTTTACCTCATCTCCGATGACTTCCAGATAGATCTCATAACCATATAAGATGAAGAGTGTGTTATTTTACCGAGATGTGATCCAATTTTACATGCACTTAACACAAAAAATCAGGAACACAATGAAACTCTTAAATGTCAATCAGTGATGATCACTTTAATGAAACTAGGCTAAATAGACATTCTGTTAAAGAGATCAGGTCTAATCAGGTCCATATGGAAAAACACATTAACTTTTAATTACCCAAGACAACAAACCATGTCCTTGGCACACGTCAAAGTTTTGGACCTAACCTGCTCGGGTAAGACTAAAAAGGGCATGTGCACAGCATACTGTAGATTGAGCCCTATGTGTGCACGTGCCTGACCTCAGGAGTTATTATTGTGCTTTTTTGTTTGTTTGCTTGTTTGTTCGTTGGTTGTTTGTTTTTTGTCAGGAAAACCTTTAAGGGGGAAATCAAGATCCATTTAATCCGTTTAATGTAGATGTTTTTTTTTCAACATAACACATAGTGAAGTACAGAGTGTCACCACAAGATTACAAAGAACTGTTCCCTTTTTATACATACAGATGGTATCTATCAGGAGCAAGAACTCAAAAACATTAAAATTATATTTGGTTACCCAACCATCTCTTCGCCTTATAAAACTGGACATATCTTGGTGTTTCAATGCACTGATGACAACATGAGGTTTTCTGGCAAATTTGCAAGTAAATGCCACCCAGATGGAAGATGGAATTACCCATATCCATGATGTGGAGGTACAGACATGTTCCACTTTGTGTTTATAGGTAAAAAAAATTTGTTATTTACCAAAACATGCCTGTGATTACATTTACCCTATGATGAACCTAATGTTAGCCAAGGCTAATGTGAGACATTGCAATTACAGTTTGAAGTGTGTGTGTTTATTAATTATTAATTTGTCCAAGTAATACAAATTAAAGAGCAGTTCCAGCGTTATGGATGTGACATTTGCAGTAAAAACTCAAAACATAAATTCACATAGAAGGTATACATTATATGTTAACTTTATATTGAAACATCTCATAATATTTTCCAGAACAACTGACTACAGAGTTACGGGACAAGAAAAATATCAATCTGTAAACATGTTTTGTTGTGGAAAATAAACATGCGTTAAGGATGTAATAAAAAAAAAGTCTGCGGGTTTACAGTACAACATATTTTGTAGAAATTCTGTGAATTAAACATGCACAACCCAAAATAATCAATGCTAATCAAAAGGACATAAATGGCTCTCTATAAAACAACAATGATTGGTTTTATTTTATTTATTATTTATGAGGAAAAAAATGTCGTTATGGATGTTACATCTCTCCATTTTGAATGTGACAGATGTGAAATTGCCACTTGTGTGACTTTGGTAAATCAAATAGAATAGTTTGAAAACATTAACAGAGACATTTTTGAGCATTTCTAAAGTACTGTAAAATACTTGCTTACTTTAAAAAGCCTGAAACAGTTTCTGTATTTTGATGAAAACTTAATTTTTTTTCGTGGCAAGGTTGACACTTGCATGGAATTGCTCAATTGTGGAAAGAAAAACAACTGAATTCCAAAGAATTTTTAATGTAAACTGCAGTAAATTTCATGTATTGTTACATTTGCAGGACAGTAAGTTGAGTAACATATTTACAGAGTGCTTATTTGACTCAATTGCATTAAAATTGTTAATAAAGTATAATTTTATTAAATTGTACTTTTAGAAACAACTCAGGGTCTCCAACCAACAAAGAACTTGCAGTATTTCACACTGTTCGATGAAAAAAAGCAATTCTGAGATACACGTGTAATAATGAACCATACAATCAAATTCCGGATGGAGCTTTGATGTGTCAAAATGGACAATGGAACAGAACATTTGACTGCAGAAGTGATTTGCCACAAAGTCCTATATTCACATTTAATTACTCAATAATAGTCCTCACTAAATCTTTATGATTCAATCCTATATCCTAAGTGTGGTTGCAGACATTATCCCTGAAAATTAAATGTAGTGTAACAAAAAGATAAGAACGTAAAATTTGGCAGAAAATGTGTTTGATCTTTTTTTTTAGGTCAGATCTGTCCACCACCTCCGTATGTAAAAATGGAGATTTCTTAGATTTTCTTACACCTGCCAGTCTTGCTTTGTGCTTGACAAACAGCAGGAGAATTTAAAATGTGTGAATGGCATATGGAAAACTCGCCCAAAATAAGTGAGTCACTCGATCATATTTTGTTGAGGTTTTGCACTGTTTTCCATGTTATGTTTAATCACTGAATGTTGTTCCTTATACAGAACCTTGTGAAATTGATAAGATTGTGGAGAAGTACAATCTACAGCTTCCAACAGAAAAGGTCTACATAAAGCACGCTAACATTTATAGACTTCAATGTAGAGATGGATGGAATACAGGAAGTGGACTGAAAGCGTATGTGAACGTGTCTTCTAATGGGAATCTACAGTTTGATCAAAGTTGTGAGTACAATTGCTTCTCTCTAACTTTGATGTATTCAGTGTATTTACATGTTTTTATACTGTTGTTTTTAATCAGGTGATACACATTAAGAGTTGTGACTAAGGTAACAGAATTACATTTCAGCAATAACTATTGAGATCGGTTATTTAAATTCAAATCTATGTTTAAACATTTTTGAACATAATATAATTTGATTAAGTAGACTGATGAGTAGTAAATAACTGTACTGTATTTTTACAGTCTCTTGAAATAAGAAGTGAAGATTCTTAAACAGAATAAAGATGGACAGACGCACGACCATGTTTATGTATAACTGTGGAAACTCATTCATTCAAAATCAGCTACTGTACTCAGATGTGATGCCTATTGTGAAAATTTGATACAGTTGTATCATCTAACAGAATGGTTACTTTTAATTTAGCCGCCTCTTGTGAACTCGCCAAAACAAAAACTGCAAAAATACGTAGCTCCTGGGACAGATTTCGCAGTCTCTAGGTTTTCAGAATGAGCCTGGGTTGAAATTAACACTGCTTGTTAACTCCCCTCCAAGTCTACAATCAATGTTTAAGGGAAAAATTAGTGAATTATCGCTTTAAGCTGAGTCAGGTGAGTTTAGCTAAAGATGGAGCCAGTGGCCATGGAGTGGCCCTCTATGAACATTTTGGACAGGTGAAAAATAATTCAAAAATCACAAAATTGTTAAATTGTCAATGAGATTAAAACAGAGGACTGTTCTGACTTTTTCAGGCATCATAAATCAGACAGCATAAATCAGACAATCAAATGTTGCCTTACAAATGTTTGTTACATCTCTACTGTCCAGCACTGATAAATACAATTTGTGTATGTGTTTGAAAACGTAACATTCTGTAGTGCATTTAGTCATTGTTAAATGTAATTTGGTGATTTTATTCATCATACAGTTGTCATCCTTCATCTTCTAATCAGTGACATGCAGTCTAAATGTTCTTTCTGTAATTGCGTGTAACTTTTAATGCTTCCACACTGTACATGTTCTATGAAGTGTGTCTTGAAATCATGGTTTGATTGTAAAAGGAATGATGGTACTAATTATTCTACTTAGCCAATAACCAAAGACACTAAAAAATAAAGTATTGACTAAGGGTTAAATGAAAATAGTGGACTAAAAGTACACACAAAGTACTAAAAATGTACTCAAGTAAAAATAAAAGTACACATTTTTAAAACTACTTAAAGTACAATTCCTAGGAGAAAACTACTCAATTAGTAGTTTCTTTGAGCTCAGACTCACATACCTGACGTCAAATTAATACATTGTTAATACACATTGTTTGGCTTTGTTCAGTTTTCCCATCACTCATCCGTTCTCATGGACTTTAATTCCTATCAGCTGTTCCCTACTTAGTTAATTTTCACTCTGTGTATTTAAAGTCCCCTCGGTTCACATTCAGTTGCCAGTTGTTGTTTGTTTTAATTTATGTTTGTGCTCACTTCTGCCTGTCATTGTGAATTACCTTTTAGTAGTCTACTAAATCTTCTGTCATTTTTCGTCATCACTCTTTTCATTGATGCGGTAAGATAATATAAATGCAAGTAAAGTTATTTTAACTCCAATTATAGTATTTGATGTCTATGTATTTGTTTATTAAGTGGGTAAGAGTAAAGATATGCACTGAAAACCAATAAATATTGGGTTTACTCAATCCTAATGGTCATTTTGCAATGGCAGTTACAGATCTATTCTGCAACATATACTATTGCATCATCTAGAGGCTAGAAGGGGTTGCAAATCTTAATTCTTGCTAATATCTAATTTAGTATAATATATAAAGTATTTGATTGATCTGAATCAAGAAGAACAATAAACAATTAAAAGAAAACTGTATAACAGAATTAAGCTGCAGTGTTCAAAGACGAACACAGCAATTATTTTGTCAACTGCCCATGGTATCCTGCTCATATGTTACTCAAATATGACTTAATTTAATTCATATTTATAGCGCTTTTGCAATGTAGATTGAGTCAAAGCAGCTTAACATAGAAGATTGTAGTAAATTGAAACTGTGTCAGTCCAGTTTTTATAGTTGAAGTTCAGTTTAGTTCAGTTCAGTGGTTTAAATTTTACTGCTGGAAGGTCAAACACTGAAGAGCAAATCCATCGATGCGCAGCTCCACTTGTCTCGGACCATGCAAGCCAGTGGCGACAGCGGTGGGAAAGAAACTTCGCCGATTGACGAAAGTGAGGGAAAAAGACGTTCGAGGTTACAGAAGTAACCCTTCGTTCCCCGAGGAGGGGAACGGAAGTGCTATTAAGTGGATTTGATCTTTGTGAAAATCCACGAAATGGGGAAGATTCGGTTCAGAAGCCGCTTGTCTGTAAGAGTATTGAACGGGCCAATGAATGCAATGAATTGGCAGCGTAAGCTTGCACAGGTGTGCTTCATTGCCAATTATCCCAGCATATAAGCACACCTGGAGCGAGCAAACACCATCCTTTTAAGCTGAAGAGACTTTTAAACAGCTAAGTGACAGTCATTATGGCGACGGAGTATAGCACTTCCGTTCCCTTCCTCGGGCAACGAAGGGTTACTTCTGTAACCTCGAACGTTCCCCTTCGGTTGGGGAACTTCAGTGCTATTAAGTGGATTTGATCTTTGTGAAAATCCACGAAATGGGAGAACTATGGAGAGCGTCATAATGACTGCACCTTATCAACGCTCCCGATGAGGGGATAGTCAAGCAAGCGTGACGCACCCACATCATGGGAGGCGCGGTCCTCCAACGTGTCCCTGGCCCTAATTTATCCTACTTCAACAGAAGTCTTACGGATTTAGATATATTTTTGGGGAAGTCGTGAGCATCTAGATAATTCTAGGTAAATACGGCAGTACGTTGGGAAGCGTGCAATCCCGATAGGGAGGACGCTGCGGAGGCCATCCGTTACCCAAGGGGGGATAGATGGCAGAATTTACATATGGACTAGCCCTAAAAGGGGGAGTACGCATAGCAAAGAGTGGTTAGCGGAGAGGGAAGACACGGGTCCGCCCAGGGGGGGGACTTAACCGTGGCGGAATAAGCATATGGGATCGCCTAGTGGGGATCACGCATAGCAGGCACCTACACCCAAAACGCGGGCTGACCAGCGGGCGGACCTACAATGTAGTGGGCCAGCAAGTGACTCCTCCGCTGAGTCAGTGCTGGGGGCCATGGAGGAATCTGCAGGGCTCACCTGACGGGGAACTTTATTGAAGGCGCACGTACCTCCGTGTTAGGGGAAATGTCGCAGCAAGCGTTTTTCAACACCCTACCGAATTGTTTCCTCAATCACCAAAGGGTTACCTAATACCCTTGAAGAAACCGGCTCCACTCACAGATTGTAAAACCTTGCAAATGTGTTGGGTGTCACCCAGCCCGCAGCTCTACAGATGTCTGTTAGAGAGGTGCCGCATGCGCGCGCGAGAGGATGCGAAGCTCCGAGTGGAGTGCGCACGCACTCTCGGGGGATGCGGCTCACCTCGGCTCTGATAAGCGAGAGAATGGCATCCATAATAGAGTGGGAAAACTTATTTCGGTACGGCACTTCTGCTCAGATGATCTAAACTCTGAGTGCGGTCCGGATAATATGCAAGACGCGAACTGGACAATAAAAAAAAGGGCTGGGTCTGCCTCCTCCGAGGGCAGCGCTTGCAGGCTCACTACCTAGTATTAAAACGGAGTGGTAGGAACCTTGGGCACGTATCGCGGGTGGGGTCTCAGGACGTGAGAGAAAGCCAGCCCAATTACAGGCACGAGTCACTGACCGAAAAATGCCTCCGGGTCCCCGACCCTCTAATCGATATCAACGCGACCAGCAGAGCTGTCTTCAGGGACAGAAAGATACTGAGTCGAGGATCGAAGGGATCTGACGCGGCTCGTGTAGCGAGGGCAAGATCCTAAGAGGGCATGAGAGGGGGCGGGGTGGATTAATTCGCTTAGCGCCCCTGAGGAACCGGATGGTGAGGTTATGCGTTCCCACGGTGCTGCCAGCCACTGCGTCATGAGAGCGGAGATGGCAGCCACGTAACCTTGAGTGTGTAGGGCGACAGCCTGCTCTCCAGCTCCTCTCGGCGTAAAGAAAGCACAACGCTGATCTGGCAAATTACAGGGGTCTTCTCTTCGAGAGACGCACCATTCAGTGAATAGACTCCACTTTAGGGCATAGGCGCGCTCGGGGTGGGGGCTCTAGCCTGAGTGACGGTAATAGCCACCGCAATCGGAGATTACCTAAGTCTTCCTCGCGTCTTAGGACCTCCAAAGATCGGCGAGGGTGCCAGATGGTGCCCTGTCCCTGAGAGAGTAGGTGCTCTCTCGAAGGGAACTGCCAGGGGAGGGCTATCGCGAGGGAGAGCTCTGACGTCCAGGTCCGGTTGTGCCAGAGGGGCGCAACCAGTAACCTGTTCCTCGTCCTCCCTGACCTTGCACAGTAACTGCGCGAGCAGGCTCACTGGGGGAAACTGACTCACTGGGGGTATTTGCGCATGCCCAGAGGCCAGCTGTAAGCTAGTGCATCTGTGCTGAGAGAGCACTCGGTCAGGGAAAGAACAACTGGCAATGAGCGATCTCGGGGAAAGCAACAGATTGATCTGGGCTTCCCCGAATCGCACCCATATCAGCTGAACAGACTCGGGGTGGAGTCTCCATTCTCCAGGACGTAAGGCTGCCGTGAGAGCACATTGGCTGCACGGTTGAGCTTGCCTGAATATGAATGGCGTACAGCGATTTCAGCCGCGGATGACTCCAGAGTCAAACAAACAGTAAGTGCAACACAAGCTAATTGTCAGAGATGGACCATAAAAAGGGATAGGCTGTCAATTCAGACATTGCTAAATACATAAAATTTACTGAACTAGTCTCGAAAGGGGGCAGTGCAGTGGCGCAGTAGGTAGTGCTGTCACCTCACAGCAAGAAAGTTGCTGGTTTGAGCCTCATCTGGGTCAGTTGGTGTTTCTGTGTGGAGTTTGCATGTTCGTGTGGGTTTCCTTCTGGTTTCCTTCACAAGGCCAAACACATGCTATAGGTGAATTGGGTAGGCCAATTGGGAATTGGGTAACCCTGTAATGGGTTGCAGCTTTGAGGGTATCCACTGTGTAAAACATATGCTGGATAAGTTGGCGATTCCCAGATTAATAAAGGGACTAAAAAGAAAATGAATGGTATAATTGCATATATAAATGGGTTGTTTTTGTTCCAGTCAGAAACATTAAATGTTTAAATATCTCTTAAATAGGTACTGCTTACATAATTTTACCATCTATACACCAATATAGGTAGTGAATGTGCGTGTCCTTGTGTGGGGCTGTGTCGGTGTGGTAATGTGGGCTGGTGTGGCTACAATGCCAGGGCTGATTTTTAGTCCCAGTCCGCTCCTGGTTACTCCCCAACACTGTAAAAGCATGAATAAGCTTTTCCGCATCAGTCATTGATAGCTTATGTCGAAGTTTGACAACATTTTAAAGATGAAAAAATGGAATTTTACAGATGCTTGAAATCTGGCCTTCAAACTAGAGATTGCTATCAAAAATCACCACCTAATTTTTGACTGAAGATGAGGACTGAACTAAGAATCCATCAAGGGTTAAACAGTGTTCTAGGTTTTTTTGTGATTCAAGAGATCTTAGTTTTCTATGATAATATTTTACGGTAATATGAATTGCTGCAAAAAAATTGAACAGGAAATATTGCCTGACCACAGAGAGCTGTGGTGTAAGAATGAACTTCTTTTGACTTTGGTAAATGACTAAGTTGGTGATCTCCAAAACGGCAAGAGGTTCCGAAACAGAACAACAAAAACGCTACTTGTGAATTGAGCTCAAAATGAATGTTCCTGTAAAACTCCTGGGCTTCGTTGTTTGGTTGTTGTGCTTGAATTGTGGCCAGTGTAAAGGCAAGTATAACTTTAAGTCCAGTTAATTAAAATTCTATTGATTTGAATATAATTGTTATATTTTGCACTTAAATACTTACAATCCTTCAATGTTATATTGTGTACTATATATGCACTTTTCAAAATATTTTGTGTGTGCAGGCATATGACAGTTAAATCTGTGTACAGTGTAATGTTTATTTGTGCCCTCTAGATTGTCTTCGAACTGACATTAACTATGAAAATGTAGAACCAGTTTCAGAATGGTCATATCCTGATGGAAAAACAGTAAGAGTGACCTGCCAGATAGGGTATACTGGCATGTACAGATTAAGGTGTGTAAACGGAAAGTGGAGTAAAACCATTGCGCGACCATGTACAAGTAAGACAAAAAATTAATGTAATCAAATCATTTTTGGTGGCTTATAGAATGAATGACAATATGTAAACTCATTTGATTTTAATAGAGAAAAGGTGCGTTCATCCAGGAGAAGCAGCAAACGCTGATTTTAAACTTTTAGATGGGACAGAGTTTGTATTTGAATCAACGGTGGTGTATACTTGCAAGAAAGGGTATTATGGTCTTATGCCTTTATTTCTATTATATAACAACACTGTCATCCTCAGTTTAACATTTCTTTGAAACTTCTAAAGTGTTAAAACATGTTGACAGGTATAAAATGAAAAGCAGAATCAATCACCGTACCTGCAGATCTCAAGGATGGGACAATGCCATCCCTGTGTGTGAAGGTATGCTTTTTTTCTCACTATTTTCTTTTGATTTTCTCAGTCATACAATTATGTTAGTCTCATAAACTACTAAAGAGAATTTACAGAATTATTTTAGATTTTTTACAAATTTTTAAATCTTGTCTAGCGGTGAAATGTCCAGCCATTCATTCAGACAGAGATGTGATTGCATCGGGCAACACAAAGGAGGGGAAATATGGTGAAGTTATTCAGTTTGAGAGTGAATCTCCTGACAATAAGATAGATAGTAGAGATGAAGTAGAGACATTCAAAGACACGTGGCTGGAGTGCTCCGTGTTCAAAGTGCATAGGTTCATTCACTTTTGCTTTATTTGATTAAGCATTTGTGCTTTATTCAATACAACTTACATTTTGTTGTTCCTGTATTTTTTCTTTGAACCCAGAGGTGACATGCACAGCACCTCACATACCAAATGGAGAAGTTGACACATGTGGTTATATTGCTGAAAACTAAATATTAGTTTGACTTTAGTCTGACTTTTATCTTTATAGCAGAGCTTGATGAATGCAGTCAGCACATCAATATTTGATTAAGTTGACAAAATGTAATAATATCTTATTTTTTAACATTTCTGGCTGTTTATATAGCAATCAAACAAACGCAATAGCTCTTAAAACATTTAAAATGTTTCTGAAATACTTATTTTGTGTCAACAAATTGAACAGTTTTAACAGTTTAATTGAATTTTTTATTTATTTTTTTGTCATTTCTATATAGTGTCGTACTCCTTTACAGCTGTAACTTGTGAGCTAACATCAAACTATGAGATGAAAAGGGTCGTCCCAGAGGGAAAAACTGTTTTCAGAGCTGGAGAAAGATTGATAATCACCTGCACTGAAAAAACCTGGTTTAGATCAAAAGAAACCAGCAGAACATTTACATGTCAAGATGATGGGACGTGGGACTCTAATCCTGTTTGTGAAGGTAAGATTATTCAGAAACACTTCTGGATTTGGTTATGACATTACTGGATGCTATTAAAAGATCTCAAATCCTGTTTCAGTGATTACATGTGAACCTCCACATAACCAGCATTTGTCCACCAACTTTTGGAGGACTTGGAAACTGGACGAATCAAAAAATTACGAGTGTGATTCTGGTTATTATAAAAAGGCAGAAGAGGCCACATGCACACAAGATGGATTAATACCAAAACCCCTGTGTGTTGGTATGTCCTGCTGTTAAACCTCACAATTTGTGCAAATGAGTCCTCAAATTTGATTTAATAGGATTTGTTTTACAGAAATCGTCTGTGCAGCTCCTGATCTGCCAAATGTAAAAATCACAAGAGGTCAGAGATCAAAGTACAAACTCAATTCAGCAATACAATATAAATGTCACCCTGGATTTGAACCACAGGGCACTGTACAAATCACCTGTAAATCCCCAGGTCAATGGTCAGGCATACAGCAATGCACTGGTATGTTGTAGTGTTTTCAACGTTTTTGTTTCTCATTTGCAGAGATACATTCAAATTAGTACTGTTTTACAGGAATGTGTGGAAGACTTGGGGCTCTATTTTTACGTTCCATGCGCAGAGCGCAAAACACAAGGTGCAAACGCTTTCAGAGCGTGTCAGAACGCATTTTTTCTAATTTACGGACGGGAAAACCTGCTTTGCGCCAGGGGGCATGGGCTAAAAGGTTTAAGTTTGTTTTCTTAATGAGTTATAGGTGTGTTTTGAGAATAACCCAATTAGAGTCTCATCTCCCATTCCCTTTAAGACCCAGCTGCGTCGCGCCAAGAGCGCATTCGCTATTTACAGGACGCAAAGTAAGTCTAAGTGGAAAAAATGAGCATTTCACAAGCAAACAGTTAACAGTTGACAGTTTTTTTAACAGAAAACTGTTAAACAGAGCATCTACGGCGTGAGAATGAGAGATAAATGATCTACTTTCACTTTCACTCCTGGATAGGGAAACCTTTACGCACAGATATCAATTAGCCTATGAATAATTAATTTTGTTTGTTAAGCGCAAAGATTTGTTTCAAAACTATTTCTAAATTCAGTTCTAATTTCTAGCAAACAAATAAATTAACAATAATGAGTGTGGTCAAAATACTGAGTTATTTCCAAATACACCTGCCATGCCCCATATGGTCTAAAACCTGACAGGTGGGCAAATCTAAGCTTGTTTTTAATAAAAACAAATATAAATATGGATATATTAAATAATACTGCTAATAATAATAACATTATACAAAAGCAAATTGTTATGAATGAACTGAAAAAGCCTCCCGAGATGAAGAAGACATAAAAGCAGTGATTTTTCATATTTATGTAGGCTAGAAAATAATATGTTTTGTAATATTTTAATCCTTTATATTTATATCTTATATCTATTCTTATTATATCCTATATATATCCTTATTATTTAAATTTTTCATATGTAAAGATATTTGCCTATTGCTCTCTTGTGCATATTAAGCAGTGCGTAAGCGAGGCGCAACTCTGCGCTGGAGTTTAGACCGGGTTAGTTTTAAAAATCTATTATAGTTTCTCAAAATAGCAACGCGCCAGCGGTCTGCCTCAGAACGCCTTCCTTTTTAGACCAGAATGCCCATGAGCGCACATATGAGCGCTAATGCATTTGCTATTTAAACAGCGTAGCGCAACGCCTCAAAATGACTCTTGCGGCAAGCTGAAACTACCAAAAGACTATTGCGCTGCGTCTTGCACCACACTGTGCCGGGTGTATGATAGGGCCCCTAATATTCCAAACGCAAAAATTATATGAGTTCTAATACAAAGTTACAGCACTTATTCAACAATACGATTTAAATGTAATCCGGGATTTGAACCTGAAGAAACTGTTCAAATCACTTGTGAGCCCCAAGCTCAATGGACAGGTTTACAGCAGTGCACTGGTTTGTAAGATTGCTGCCATTAATTCCACTGAATAACTTCTTCATTATTCAAACAAATAATTGTAGATTGCTTAAAACATTTTAAATAAGAGATCTGAAGTGTCTTGAAACTGTTTTATTGCAGCAAAGCAAGAAGAGTGCCCTGATGTACATGTGAAAAATGGGTTTAGTCAACCCCTTAACAAAACAGTAATAATTTACTCCTGCAACAAGGGTTACAAACCATTCACTGGAGAATGGTGGAGTTTAGTGACGTGTGTTAAAGGCTCTTGGTCTGAAGTTCCTCTGTGCATCCGTGAGTTTAATTATTCTCAGTCTCAGTTGTGAAATAGCTGATAATGTACTCAAAAGTGTTTTCTGTCATCTGTCTTTACAGGGAAGGAAGAATGTGGTGCTTTGCCCAGTGTTCAGAATGGAAAACTAAAACTTAAAGATCAAGAAAACGCTGAAGTTGATTGTGATCCAGGATTCATATCAAGTACACCTTCTATAAAATGCAACAATAGTACATGGGAAACACCAACCTGTAGCGGTGAGCTTCTTAAACTGTTATTACATGTTTGTGAGGAACGAAATCAATATACAGTGAGCAGAACAACAGCATTTATGTACAAGCTTAAGCTCAGTCTTTTTTGGAGTTTGTGAAATTTTACACACTTATTTACATACAAAACTTCTGAATAATTTTCTGTCCAGTTGTCTCTCTTAAATTTTTTCTTAGACTGTTGTTAGACATATTTAGCAAGTAGTTATTACATTACAAACATTTATAGCATACATTTGTACAATTTGTTCTTATTAATATTTAATGTTTAGTTCTTAGTAATATTAACCTCAGCTTTTTTGGTCTAGTTGTGAGTTCGCATTTTCGTTTTTCAGAGGGTGTGAGATGTGGCATTCCTCCATATGTGGATAATTCAGTCATTATATCTAAACCTGAAGTTGTTTATATACATGGATCAAGTGTTAAATACACATGCCGAAGCCCGTTTGTAATAATTGGGAAAAGTACAGTTGTCTGCAGCAATGGAAAATGGGAAGAAACACCAACATGTGAAGGTGAGATTCTGTTTAATGGTTCATTCAGAACTTTGTTCTAGACAAAGCAAACATATTAGAAATACCCTGATAACTGAAGTCACAGCTTATCTCTAAATATTCCGTCACTTTAGATTTATAAGATTCTTTCTGACATTTTTGTCAAAATTGAGTTATTGATATATTCCTATTAAATTACCACTTATTTACATTATTGAATGTTTTTTATAAGTTGTTTACATTTTAAGACTTTTTATCTAAAAAACGCTCAGGTTACAGAAGTAACCCTTCGTTCCCCAAGGAAGGGAACTGAAATGCTATGGGTGGATTTGATTGTAGAAAAACCACATATGGAAGGATTCGGTTCAGAAGCCGCTTGTCTGAAAGAGTATTGAACGGGCCAATGAAAGTCAGTGAATTGGCAGCGTAAGCTTGCGCAGGTGTGCTTCATTGCTAATTTTCCTAGCATATAAGCACACGTGGAGCGAGCAAACGCCATACTTTTAAGCTGAAGAGACTTGCTAAGGGAGCTAAGGGATAGTCATTGTGGCAATGAAGGGTTACTTCTGTAACCTGAGCGTTCCCCTTTGGGTGAAGAACTCCAATGCTAAAGGTGGATTTGATTGTAGAAAATCCACGTATGGGAGAACTATGGAAAACGCCATAATGACTGCACCTTACCAACGCCTCCAATGAGAGGATAGTCAAGCAAGCATGACGCACCCACATCATGGGAGAAGCGGTCCTCCAACGTGTCCCTGGCCCTAACTTATCCCACTTCAAGGGAAGTTTTACGGATTAGGTATATTTTTTGGGAGTCGCTAGCATCTAGATAATTCTAGGAAATACGACAGTACGTTGGGAAGCGTGCAATCCTGGTAGGGAGGACGCTGCGGAGACCATCCGCACCCAATGGGGGAGACAAAATGGCAATTACATATGGACTAGCCCTAAGAAGGGGGAGTGCGCATAAGAAGGTGGTTAGCGGATAGGGAAGGCACGGGTCCACCCAAGAGGGGGGACTGAACCGCAGCGGAAGGCATATGGGATCGCCTAGTGGGGATCGCACATAGCAGGCACCTATACCAGCAGGTCAGCACATAGCAGGTCTGACCAGTGGGCAGACCTACAACGTAGTGGGCCAGCAAGTGAATCCTCCGCTGAGTCAGTGCCGGGGGCCTCGGAGGAATCTGCAGGGCTCACCTGACAGGGAACTTACTGACAGACAAGGAGGTACACATCTCTCCGTGTTAGGGAAAAATGGCACCGCAAGCGTGTCACAACACCCCACCGAGTTTTTCCTCAATCACCAAGGGTTACCTATTACCCTTGAGGAAACCAGCTCCACTCGCAGATTGTAAAACCTAGCAAATGTGTTGGGTGTCGCCCAGCCCGCAGCTCTACAGATGTCTGTTAGAGAGGCGCCGCGTGTACGCGCCCAAGAGGATGCAATGCTCCGAGTGGAGTGCGCACGCACTTCTGGGGGACACGGCTCGCCTCTGCTCAAATAAGCACATGAAATGGCCTAGACAATCCAGTGGGATAATCTTTGTTTGGATACGGCACTTCCCTGCTGCCGACCACCATAACAGACAAAGAGCTGCTCAGATGATCTAAAGTACTGAGTACGGTCCACATAGATGCGAACAGGACAAAGTAAGGAAAGGGCTGGGTCTGCCTCCTCCGGGGGCAGCGCTTTCAGAGTTACTACCTGGTCTCTAAAGGGAGTGGTAGGAACCTTGGGCACATAACCCGGGCGGGGTCTCAGGATAACGTGAGAATAATCCGGCCCAAATTCCAGGCACGAGTCACTGACCGAAAATGCCTCCAGGTCCCCGACCCTCTTAATGGAGGCCAACGTGACCAGCAGAGCTGTCTTCAGGGAAAGAAATCTTAAGGATACTGATTCAAGTGGCTCAAAGGGATCAATCGCAGGCTCGTGAGAACGAGGGCGAGATCCCGAGAGGGCATGAGAAGGGGGGCGAGTTGGCTTAATTTGCCTAGCACCTCTGAAGAACCGGATGATGAGGTTGTGCTTTCCCACGGTGCTGCCAGCTACCGCATCATGATGAGCAGAGATGGCAGGCACGTAAACCTTGAGAGTGGAGGGCGACAGCCTGCTCTCTAGCTTCTCTTGAAGGAAAGAGAGCACAACACTGATCTGGCAGGTTCGGGGGTCTTTTCTGCAAGAGACACACCATTCAGTGAACAGACTCCACTTCAGGGCGTAGGCGCGCCTCATGGAGGGGGCTCTAGCCTAAGTGATAGTATCAACCACCGCAGACGGTAGGTTACCTTAGGGTGCTTTCACACCTACACTTTTGTTTCGGAACGTATCTCGTTTGCCCAGTTAGCGCGGTTCGTTTGGCATATGTGAACAGGGCAATCGCACTCTGTTCCGCGCCAAAGTAATCGCTCCGAGATCGCTTGAATGAGGTGGTCTCGGCTCGATTGAAACGAACCCTGGAGCGGTTCGATTGTAGTGAGAAAGCGATCCGATCCGAGCGCGGTTGTATCACTGTGTTTTATGGATATGTAATAGGCATATACGGCTATATGGAGAGAGAACTATGAGTATGGCGGGAAGTTTCGCGAGTCTCCGGATGCCCGCAAACGAGTGATGATCTCCCGGTAATCTCGCGTCTCCCTCCAGGTCCTCAAATAGGCATTGTCGCGCACCCTTCTCACCCCTCCCCACCACGTCTCTCCTCAGACACGTCACGCGCGCGCACCCTGTCAATCACCACCAAACCACCACCTCTCCTGACAGCTGAGCGGGACGCTGCAAAATATACCCTGACACTCTGACCAATGTAAGGAGAGTTTACTCGCACGTGACTTGTTTTAGCTCTTTTGGTCCGATTAGAAACTTTGCAGTGTGAAAGCGAACCGCTCCAAGAGCAAAGAGCAACAGTGTAACAATTTTAATCTCTGTTTCGGAACAACTGAATGGATTTACAGGTGTGAAAGCACCCTTAGTCTTCCTCGCGTCTAGGGACCACACGTGGAGGTTCCAGAGATCGGGGCGAGGGTGCCAGATGGTGCCCTGTCCCTGAGAGAGTAGGTCCTCTTTCAAAGGGATCCACCAGGGGAGGGCTGTTGCGAGGAGGAAGAGCTCTGATATCCAGTTGGGCCAGAGGGGTGCAACTAGCAAGACCTGCTCCTCGTCCTCCCTGACCTTGCACAGTAACTGCTCGAGCAGGCTCACTGGGGGAAACGCATACTTGCGTATGCCCCTAGGCCAGCTGTGGGCCAGTGCATCCGTGTCGAGAGAGCCCTCGGTCAGGGAAAAGAACTGGCAATGTTCCCAGACTGGCAGGGTTCGTGCTGTCAAATCCGGGGAAGGGGAAAAGTGTTCTTTCATTGAAATTTTGGTGGCACTGAAAAGTACCATTGGAATATGGGCCCCGACCTCCAGCAGGGAAAGAGCAAGTTTCCTCCTCTCTGGATGAATGGAAACATAAAAATACGCGTCCTTCAGGTCTATGGCTGCAAACCAATCCCGAGGATGAGCGCATCGGAGCGCAACCATTTTAAACGGCAGCTTGTGTAGAGAGCGGTTCAAAACGCGCAGATCTAGGATTGGCCGTGACCCACCGCTCTTTTTGGGTACGATGAAGTACGGGCTGTAAAACCTGCTCTCCATCTTGGCTGGAGGGACCAGCTCGATTGCACCCTTCGACAGGAGGGTAGCAATCTCCTCTCGCAAGACAGGGGCGGACAGGGGGCAGAGCCCTCGCTAATGGAGTCATTGCTACAACCGCTGACGTACCAGTGGTGGGGCAGCACGGAGCGGATGTGCTGATCCAGGAAGCGCGAGGCTCCCGTGAAAGAGCTGGAGAAGAGCGATTCGCTCTGGCTCCGCACCCTGACTCCAGAGAGGGGGCTCGAGGGCTGGGGGAAAGGACACTGTCCCCCCAGCGCTTGTGAGTCACTGGCGGAGCATGTAGACCCTGCGAGCTGGGAAGCAGCACGTCCCAGACTGGCAGGGTTCGTGCTGTCACATCTGGGGAAGGGGAAAAGTGCTCTTTCATTGAAATTTTGGTGGCACTGAAAAGTAGCGTTGGAATATGGGCCCCAACCTCCAGCGAGGAAAGAGCAAGTTTCCTCCTCTCCGGATGGCCTGTTTCAGGGATGCTTCGAGGTCCGTTTACCGGACTTAACGGCGCCCTGGGCAGCAGATGTGGATGGTATGGCGGGCGGAGTGGGCTTACGGTCGATGGTAGGTGGCCATCGCGTGCAAGGCAGAAACAGCCTGGACCGCAGCCTTGTAAGCTCTAGCTCGGAGGGAGGCAGATAACTTACAGGCTTGGGACAGGAGACGGGGCAGACCCCGCCAAGAAGAGGTGCCATGCGGACAAAGATTGACCGCAATCGCGTGCTCGATCTAAGGAATCGACACATACCCCTTGGCTGCCCCACCGTCAAAAGTGGTGAGGGCGGAGTGACGCAGCACAGGCAGAGAAAAGTGCCCTCCAAGACTGCGTGAGCCTACCGTGCACCTCCGGGAAGAAGGGGACGAGAGGCTTCGATGGCTTTGCCCTCTGGTCCTCTACGTAGCACCCATCTAGTCGGTTCGGGAAAGCAGCCCGGGAAAGCACGTCTAACATGTCCATTTCAGGATCCGTTTTGACAGCGCTTACCTGCCAGAGGGGGGCGAGCGGGCCTAGATTCCAGTAGGACAATAAAAGCCCACCCTCCGATGCAGCAGTGGACGTCTGGTCCCCGGTGTCATCGAACATAAGGGCTACCATCTGTTTAGACGGACTGCTTCCTCCGCTCGAAGCTTGGATGGAGCGCTTGGAGGAGCGGGAGGTCCGCGGGCCCGGAGACGATGGATTATCTCCCACTGGAATCCTCAGATCTGCACGAGTGCCCGCTGCAGTGCAGGGGACAGCTGGGGTGGATTGCCTTTTTGCAAAAGGCTAGCCGCAATCTTAACTGCGCAACAGTTATGGCATTGCAATGAAAAGATGAACTGCCCGCGAGCAGCGCATTAACATGTTGGACCCCCAGGCATGCAACGCAGTGCCCGTGCCCATCATCCAGGGACAGGAAACCACCGCATCCAGAAATGCACGGTCGGAGCGCCATTCTGAAAAGGACGTGCTGCACGACTGTGTTGCTATTTTTGTGAGTTGCAACTTTATACGCACCACTCTGGAGGACCGGACCCAAAGAATATAGCTCCAAAACGCTCTGCCGTCACAGCCCGTTCCTAATTCCCGTGGCTAGTGAATGCGCCAAGCCCCCCCAAAGGAAGTTGATGCTCCCGTCACAGGTCGCCGTTAAGTCTGATAAAGAGCTGAGCTCTGCTAATAAAGCACCTTTCTCTTACGTTTGGTTTTGAAACACTATTGGTTGGGTTTAAGATAGGATTTAGGTCAGTGGTTCACTGGTCTGTATAACAAACCCACCTTCTCTGGACATATAGATGCACTTGTATCTGAAAACATATCCTAAGTAATTTATTTTAGATAAGCAAAAATGTAGACAGTGCCTTCTAGTGGATTTGTCATCTGAAACATGCAACAAAACATACCAAGAGCAACATATTTTACATGCTAAACTAAATACAGGTATTGCTATTGAAAACATCAAAGATGATACTAAAATATTACTAAATATAATGGACGAATATAAATTCATCTAGCTAAATAGTATATATAATTCCATTCAGTTTCTCTCCACATATTTTTTCCCTAGGATAAGTTGTGCATATTTTTATTATAGATAACACAAAATGTATATATAACTATTTATGCATTTTTAATTGTGTCTTAACTTCATCCATTAGCAAGGTGTCTCAGGCCACTTGAGAATTATATGTCACTGGCAAATGATAAAGACACATACCAGGATAAAGAAATTCTGAACTACCAATGCTTGAAGCCGTATGATAAAATTCCAGAAGGAGAGTGGATCTGTGAAAACGGAAAATGGACTGGAGACTTTGTCTGCACAAGTGAGTCACTTAAAATGTTTTGGACATAAACTCTATGAATGTACTCACACAGCCAGAGGTCAAAAGAGTACCAACAATTTGTACAAAAGGTTTGATAATTTGTGCAGCCAAATGTTTTAATTCAGTCATAATTCAAATATTAACACAAAGCAGTGAAGGGGCAACACTCTAAAACGCCAAAATATGAATTAAGCTTGTGGTCTTCAAGGTCAAACACGACCGCCATAGGAAACTAATGGGAAATAATCAAAATATGAACATTAAGAGAATATTTTGTTTGCACAATCAACAAATCTACCATGGTGCTGAAAAAAGTGCACAGGAGTGAAGGGATAACACAGTGTGAAATACACACACATATACAGCGTATGGAATCTTGTGGCGATTCAAAAAGTGGTTGAAGATCATGACTGTAACACATTAACACATAAATCAGATGCTTGTTTTTCGTATGTTGCAGTAGTATTATTTGCAGTCATGTTGCTGCTGTAGCTGGTAAATTCAAAGAAAACCCTCAAACCTCTTCGGGCCCTATTATACACTCGGCACAATAAGGCACAAAAAAACATGTTTGGCGCGATTTGTTTCTATTTTCAGAACAGCACAACCCTAATTTTTTTATGTTTTGCGCCACGTAATTTAAATAGCAAATCTATTTGCATCACTAAGTAGATTCATGGGTGTGCTGGTCTATAAAGGAGGTGTGCTAAAGCGTATTGCTGGTGCAATGCAATTCTGTGAAACGGAAGTGATGTTTTATAAACAAATTTCGGGAGGAGCACAATCAGTCTTTGACGAGGCTAATTCATCACACACACAATAATTCTATTATCCAATCAGATCAAGAGCAAATCTCTATAAATAGTCAAACAAGTCATACCTCCGTTTTCTCTTGACTTCAGAGTCCCTCCACCACCCCAAATCCACACTATTAAACCTGATACCTATTTAAATCTGAGGGGGGAGCGTTCAGTAGCCAGGCTAGACACTGCACTCGGACCCTATCTCTCTTTATCCTGATAAGGGGAATAACACAAGTTAGGGTGTCTTCCCGAGCTCAAGAGCCCTCTCCCCGGACAGCACGACAAATACGCATATTCTATTCAGTCAAATATCTGTCAGTGTGAACTTGTGAAACAGATTGCATCACTGTGGACTCATGGGTGTGCCAGCCAATAAAGGAGGTGTGCTAAAGCGTATTGTTGGCGCATTGCAATTCTGAGAAACTGAAATAGACTGCACCTTTGACCAATAAAAGCTGGTCTAAAGTCTAGCACAGATTGTGTTAGTTATGTGCCTATGCAGGTTCAAATGCTTAGTACACACAGGGTGTACAGCAATACACAAATATCTTTTCATATGAAAAAAATAAAGGATTAAAATGTTACAAAAATTATTCTTACTACATACATATAAAAACACTACCTCCATGCCTTCTTCATGTTGAGGGACTTTTTTCAGTTTATTCATGACAATTTGCATTTGTATAATGTTATAATACTTAGTAGTATTATTTATTATATGCATATTTATATTTGATTGAATAAAAACAGGTTTAGATTTCATCTGTCGGGTATTGGAGATGTATGCAATTTCATTATTGTTCATTTATTTGTTTGCTGGAAATTAGAACTAAATTTAGAAATAGTTTCGAAACAAATCTTTGTGTTTAACAAAGGAAATTTCCGTTTCCTTATCTACGGAAGTAAAGGAGTAAAGTGGAAAAGGAAAGTAAAGAGGCTGAATGGAGGAGGCTCGTTCTTTATCCTCAATCTGATGGGCTATATAGCCTTTCACCTTACCCCTACAATTCCAAACTAAAAAAGAATTGGGAACCCCTGTCCCTTCACGAAAACGTACGAAACAATAGGGGGAAGAGGAAGTGCTAAGGGCCTAAGGGGTAAAATTAAGATTGGGCCTAACAATGATGAGCATGGTCGGCAGCAGGGATATTGTTCATTGTCACATTAAGAGCTGCATGGTTCAAATATATTACTACAAGTGCATTTTCATTCTGTTTATTTATTACACAACACAGACATCCCAAGTCTCCCCGAAATTCCGGGAGTCTCCCGCAAATGCATAGAGACTCCCAGATGCCAGCAAACAAATGATAATCTCCCAGAAATCGCGCGTCTCCCGCCTGGTCCTTAAATACTGTAGTCTCCACCGCATCCCTCCCAGCTCTTCAGATACGTCGGCCGCAACTCAACCCCACCGTTCTTCAGCATGCAACTCACCCCCACGCTCTTGAGGTACATCGCGCACAGACGCCCCAACCGCTCATCAGATACGTCCATCCACCGCTTTTCAGATAAGTTGTGCGCACACGCCCTAACCTTTCATCAGATACCCACCCCCCACCCCCCACCCCCCAGCCACAGCTCTTCAGATAGGTCGCGCGCGCACACTCCATCTCAGAGATTAAGTGCATGCACAGAACAGTATGAGTTCCGTTTCATGATTTAAAAACAATGAATGAAGCACATTCTATGCTGCAAGTCACATAGCATGATTTCACTGATTGATGTTAAATTAAGCTTTGATGAGGAATAAATGTGGATTTCTGTTGTATGACATATATTCATTGTTTTATCTCAATTAATGAATTTTTCATAATCACTGGAGACCAAAATCGAAGTCGGCATTGAATTTGGATTAATTGCCCCTGAACAGAAAGATCTGGCTATTCATATTAACGCCAATATTCTGTGCCCATGTTTCTTTCTTTCTATTCCTTTTCATGTTGCCATTTTATCTGACAGGCATCGTAGTTTAGTAACATTGCGATTTACATGAAAAATAATGAAAATGTGCTCTTATGGGTCTCAACGTAGACAGCAGGTACACAAAAAAGCTGGGCAATATACTATTTAATCCTTTCCTGAAAGCTACAGAAGTGTATGAAATTGATATATTGTGTAGATGGATCATTATCAAATGTTAACCAATGTATAGTGGCTAAAGGAACTACTCAAAACAATTGTTGTTCTGTTATCAAAGTTTGCACACAGTAAAATTAGTTTAAATGTGACTTGTGTTGTAGCAAAATAGCCAGTGAACTACCAGAAAACTTGAAGATGACAGGTGAGCTGGGCTAATATAAATGCAAAGCCTAGAGACCCAGACAAACAATGAACTAATCTTCATAGAATTTCATAGATGCAATAAAGTTGTATCTTGTTGGAGATGACACAGTTTGCATACATTCATGAATTATGTGTTAGAGAATCAATATGTAACATTTGAATAATATTAAACTTCCCATGACTATACTTGAAGGCTATAGCGTCAATCTTTTTTGTTTTGTTTTTATTTCGAGTTACACTCACATCCTGAATATTTCCCTCATATGCATATTGCAGACCTTCAAGTCTGCTTTTGTCTGAAAATAGGCATTAGGCAACGTAATTTTTCCAGAAATTATTTACTATTTCCCCGAGGAGTGCACAAGTTTATAGGGGAGCACCACGGCTAATACGGAGAGCTTGTTGGACAGTAAGAAGTAGGGCAGGTTTTGCGAAGGGTCACACAATTCAGATACGAGGGCTTTTTAGTGGTCTGTTTATGCTCTGATATCTTTATTTTTGCAACTGAAATAAATGCTAAAACAAACTGAAATATTAGCTGGGTATAACAAATGGGTGAAGTATGTGAAAAAACACAATTTTCAAATGTTTTAATAGCATAAAGAATACATGTACACTAAATAGTCACAAAAATAAAGTGGGCTCTAATAAACATAAAATGGATTAATATGTTTCTGTTGTAAATTGTTTAGGTGACATCTGCCCACCTCCTCCTTATATTGAAAATGGAAGTCATTTTAGTAGGAAGATAGATGATAAAATGCCTACTGAGGTATACTATGAATGCCAGGCTTACTATGTGCTGAGTGAGAGAAAGCAATATTACAGGTGTGAAAACGGGAGATGGAGAACCCCTCCGAAATGTCTGAGTGAGTCGTTCTTTTCCATATGATTCTCTTGAAATTCTCAAATCATGAAGTGAAGCTAATGTTTGATCAGTTTTATTTTTTCTCTGTCACAGAGCCTTGTCAAGTTACACAAGATATTCTTGAAGCACACAACATGAGACCCGATCAACAAACAGGCTATATAAAGCATGGTGACTATGTTGACTATTATTGACAGCATAGATTGACTGTTAGGACAGGACACTACAAGAAAGTAACATGTTCTGATGGGAAGTTGGTAATTGAATCATGTGAGTAGATGTGTTTGTGTATTATCAGATGTACAGGAATTAGCTGAGATCATCAGATGTGCCTATGGCTAATCTACAGTCATATTTACCAACCTGATAACATTGAGGCTCATTAAATAGGCCTGTTTTGTTGAGGTTTGATTTGATGACCCTGATGCAGGGTCAGTCATTGACGGTCATTACAGATGGTGAGGGTTTTTTTTTTTTTTTTTTTTATCTTTTTGTTTGTCTCCCTCTAATTTCCTGTCTACTCACACACCTGCTTGTGATTTTTGTTGCGCTGTTGTCATCACTCTCAACTGTTTTCTTCTCTGATCTTCTCTGCTCTCTCGCTCTGTGCTTGATAATTGTTCAAAAGCTTGTCCCAAGCTTCATGTGCAAAGGCAAAAGCATACTCGTCATTGCCTTCTTGTGCATTGGCTCACATAAGTTCTGCCTGCAGTCTGTGTTTGAGTAATCCCATTCTGTAAAAGGCCCTGTGATCTTCTTCTGTTTCTGTTGCTGTTTTTTCCTGGAGGGTTATTTTCTGTTTGGTTCAGTCCTGCAGCGCCCAGAAGAAAGCTGAATGTCCGAGTGCTTTATTTCCCTTTATTAATAAATACTAT